>NW_024614077.1:0-4447 GCF_008729295.1 Plectropomus leopardus
TAAAAAAGAAAGAAAATGACTTTAAGAAATTAAATTTCTTTATGTAAAATAATTGTAAATGCATTATTAAGATAATGATAAATATAGTTTTCTAGACATTTTTTCCCATTTCTTGATATCTTTCTTATCTTTCTTATCTTTCTTATCTATCTTATTTCCCTGTCATCTATTACCTTTTTTTTTTTTTTAATTTGTAGGACATTTCTGGCCAAGTTGCAAAATATGATTCTTCCAAGTTTTTGAAAAAAAATAAATAAATCCAACCAATAAAGTCAGGTGTCAAGAGTTAAAATGCTTGTGAAAGGTGTCTGAATGCACCAGAAAACTGATGATCCAGGTATTAAAGGGTTAAGCATGATCAAGGACATCTAAACACAGGAATATCCAGGTATATACAGTAGGTAGGTAGTTAAATCAGATCTTCAGCACTGGTTAATGTTACATTTTCAAACTGTAATTGGTCATCATTAGTTGTTATTTTAGCATGCTGGTGATTTACCTCATAAATAAAAGCATGCTTTAAAAAAATAAAAAGCATCATCTCCATATTGTTGATTCTGGACCTGTATCAGATCAAAACCAAATTTTGTGGTATCAACAAAGGAAGGTTTATTATTTTAACAAGAGTTTGGGACATGGCCAGCCATGTTTGTGGCACCCAAACTGGGTATGGGTATTTGCAACCTGAGCACATTGGCTTGATTTATTTCAAAAACACGGGAAGAAGGCAATGAGCAACAAAACATGAAACGAGACAAAAACTAGCGAGTAATTAGTAAAAAAGTACAAGAAAAAAAGCAAAAAAAAATTGAAAAAAAAAAGAAAGTATGTGGGGAAAAAAGTGCTTTGATTTTTCAATAATTCTGTGACATAATATTAAGTATGTAATTGTAACCATTAAAATATAGTTTTTCCCTAGCTTTTATCTTTTTTCCCTAGCTATGTCCATTGGGTTTTTTTTTTTTTTATAATTTTCTACGTCACTCATTTTTTGCAATTTGTGGAACATTTCTCACCAAGTTGTTCATTGCATATTCCGCCATGTTTATGACAGAAATTGAACCAGTGTGCTCAGGGTTCAATACTTGTGAAAGGCGTCTGAAAGTAGCACAAGAACAGTGATGTCAGTCTAGGTTTAAAGACTTAACGGGTTAGAAATTGAAACGTTAGCTTTCAACATATGTGCTACATATGAAACGTAAAAATGTAACATGTCTGTGGT
Source organism: Plectropomus leopardus (assembly GCF_008729295.1). Classification (NCBI taxonomy): domain Eukaryota; kingdom Metazoa; phylum Chordata; class Actinopteri; order Perciformes; family Serranidae; genus Plectropomus; species Plectropomus leopardus. The sequence goes on from NW_024614077.1 coordinate 1,223, forward strand.
TTTCAGACATTTATTCTGTTAATTGGGTTGGTTAAATAATACTAATAAATATACTTAAAATGAAAATAATTCCAAAGAAACTATCCTGAAATTAATGAATGAAATTACAATAAAGACACTATTGGCATCAACATTTGTTTGTCTTCAAGGAGGGATCAATTGCTGTGCAGTAATGCAGGTGAGTGGCTGTTTGCATGTAACACCTGCTGTACAGATAGTTAATAATAATAATAATAATAATAATAATAATTCACTATGCCTGCCTTGTAAATACACTTCATAAACTTCTATATTCAATGCAGCCAGGCACAATTGCTGAACATGTAACATTCGGTATCTTTGTATAAACTGAAGAGTTTTGGCATGTAAAGAAACATTAAAGATATACAAGTGATTTGGTCCTGTATTGCAAAAAAAACAAAATCCTTTGCTCTGTGGTCATTAGCTGCTCCTGAATGAGGCCAAGAGCTCACAAACTTACGACAACAAATTAGATTTGGTCAACTGGATATTCTGCAGCCCTGAATACAAGCCAGCAGGACTGTAAACTTGCTCTAACTCTTGCTATGCTCTTGTAGTGCAGTCCTGACACATTAATGACCACAGGGAGAAAACAGAAAATTATACGTTAAAAGAGGAACGTACAAGAGAACGGTTATGTGTATTCTGATACTGAAGTGACACATTTTGAGGATCGTGTTGCTTTGGAGACAGTATGAGACCCATTAAAAGGGACAGTTCACTACAAAATCAAAAATGCATTATTTTTCTCCTCTTGCCTGTAGGTATATTTATTAATGCAACTAAATGACACTTGGCTTGTGGTGCTAACAGCGCCCCAAAAAAAAAAAAACATCTGAAAACCATATAGTCTGCCATACAGTTCCATTATAATGAAGAGAAGACGGACATCTCTACAGCAGATATCTCCAACACTTTACAACTCACGCCAAAACAGTCTAGATAGATAAACAGCACTACGAGTAAGAAGGGAAATATGTATTTTTGATTCTGTGGTGAACTGTCCCTTTAACATACATTAAAATACAGAAAGAAGCATAACTTTGCCATAACATATATCATATTGTGTTAAACTGTAATGAAAAGCATCCCTGATGAGGAAGAGAGGCGGCTAGGAAGCTAAAATGCGCACTGTAAACAAAAATGTATGATGTGTGATTGACCACAGGTAGAGGAAGTGATGACGGGGAAAACATGGCACCTTCGAGAGGCATTAATCTGAACTCTCTCAGCTAATATGGTGACAAAGAAGGGTGACAGGCACGTCCATCGCTTGACAAGAGCATGATGAGGCAACGGTGTGATAAAAAGTCAGGCTTTGCTGGTATAGTGCTGGTAAGGTATTACATCAAGTTCTGTTAACTTTTTAAGGAAGCTAAAAATGACTGTTATTGTCATATTTGACAAATTTTTTTTCACAAGTCAATGACTTGTAACACACATCATAACAGACAATCATATCTTGTGCCATAACAAAAGCACCTTAGGATGAGGATGTATATTTAAAAAGCTTTTTAAAGAGCACCTGTGCAGGTCATTAAAATTCAAAAATAACAATCAAAAGTACAGTTATGGAGCATATATAGTGATTTGGTTAAGCCAGGTGAAGTAATCTCACTTCATTAATACACAAAAACTCGTAATTTTACCTGATTTATCACACCCAGAGTAGAACTCTACTCTTTTTTGTCCCCCTGGTCCCAATGGCTGGCACACCTTAAAACCTGGTGTGAAGAATATGTAGATACTGAATAGAGAAGAGCATCCAAGTGATGTCTGGTTAACTGGAAAAGTGACTTATAGCAAAGATTAACGCGCAAAGGCAGAGATATGATCGGGTGGTGGCTGATGGCAAGTGTCCCACTTTCACGCACAAACCCTTAAATAAAATCTATCGCTGTCCGGTTATGTTGGTGCCTCCAGGATTTATGACCATGGAATCCAGAAGGGGACGGAGAGCCTGGCCAAAAGGCCTAAAGAAGAAACACAGCAGACAGAAATACACTGAAATCAAAAGGCTTAAAGAAAGTCTGAACAAAGTATAGTATGTGAAGGGGAGAGGGGGAAACGTACAAAAATGAGCAAAAAACTTTCAACTGAGATTAACACACAAGGAGAGAGAGACAGAAAGAGACAAATAACAGACTGAAGTCACAGTGTCAAAATAACTGCAATTTCAGTATTACTTCAGTACTATTGCAAGTGATTGCCCTGTTATATTAATATTTCATAAATGTTGCGCTGTACTGCGATGCAGTGTTGTCTCAGTGTCACCACCTCTGGGAGGTACAAGAGGAACCAATCAAAGGAAAAATCCACCATCACTGCTCACACAACATTAATCTGTGATGTTCAACACATTGCAGGCTTTATTTGCAGTGAACTGATGCAATCTACTATTTCCTTATACCTGTTTTTCTAAATGCCTCCTGCTTTCACTTTGGTCGGTGCATCCTTGGCTATGGTCTATATTCAAAACGTATTTTATCTTTTTTTTTTCCATCTCCTCTGCAATGGATCTCTCTCTGGTAAATAGGGGAATATGGGTGCATAACAATTAGTCAAAAAAACAAACAAGCCCTTCCTACATCTGAGAAAAGGCCTCTAAGGGTATCACACAGATGACTGACACTGGCTATGTTTACAAGCACAAAATATTCCAGTTTATGCCTTGTTCTGAAAAAGAAAATGTTCCTATTCATCTTTGGCTAACAAAAAATACTCTTCTAGTATTCCCGTTTACATGCAGCCACACATACTCGGATTAACGTGCTCTAACATGTCATTTATCACGTAAAAATACACAGAATTGAAAAGACAGGAGCTGCTTGTCATTTTACGTCTTTGCGTTAAAATACAGTTTTTTCAAAGTTTCCTCCTAATGATGTACTTGTTGGACCGTGCGAACACAGCCTCCCTCTTTCATTCCTTCAACCACCTTGTTGAAAAGGTCGGTGCTGCAACATTTGCTCATATTCAAAACCCTGTTGATATCCAAGTCTTTCATAAGGTTTAAAAGTCTGTGTGTTTCTCCCTCTGACCAGAAATGTGGGCTTTTCTTTTGGGCATGCATTTCTACACCACAACTGTTGGCGAATCAGTTTGTTTGCAACGTATCCATGACAACAGAGCTGACTGTAAACAGACAAGAAGCCGTGTGCAGTAAACTGCGGTAAAAACCCCAGAGATGTATTATTCTGATTG
>NW_024614078.1:0-4945 GCF_008729295.1 Plectropomus leopardus
GGAAAAATAATATGGTGATTTTTTCTAATTATCATAATTCCATATTCAGTATTATACATTTTTTAAACCCTTTTCCAAGTCATTTCCTTGTTTGATTTTCTTTTTTCTTCTTATTTTGCAAATTTTCAGTTTGGGTTTTTTTGTACTTTTTACAAATTTCTTGCTAATTTTTGAGTAATTTCTGCTTTAGTTGCTCATGTCCTTCTCTTAATGTAAAGTCTTTGCACAAGCATCTTTAGGCAGTGGATTTTAATTAAAACAGATATATAAATAATCTTACTGGTGTGATTACTCGTCTGACTGCCTCAAAAGTTCCACAGTTTTTTATGATTTATCATGAAGTCAGTAACACAGTCCTCACCTGTGCAGTTGGCCTCATCTGACCAGTCTCTGCAGTCATTGTCTCCGTCGCAGCGCCACGCCTCGCGGATACAAACACCTCGTGCACATGTGAATTCTCCAGGGCCGCACTGGTGAGACTCTGAGAGACACGTCAAACCTACAGTTAGTACTTTCAGTGTACTGCGTGTACTTCCACTGTCCTGGTTCAGCAAAACCAAAAACATGTAGGTGAATGTTGCTGCTGTGTAAGCGCCACTTTGTTTTAGATTGACTTTAAGCCTTTGAAACTTGGAGCGACATCACTTTCCTTGTGCTGCTTTCAGTTTTCAGTATTTAACCCTTTGAACGCTGAGCAAATTAGTGCGATTTCTTTCAAGTGAGCAACTTGGTTAATAATGAAATACAAATTGCATAAATTTGTAGATTCAGAAAATTATTTTTAAAAAAGGAAGGAAGAAATGTCTAGGAAAAAAGAAAAAATAATTATTAATTAATTAATGATCATAATTACATATTCAAAATTATTTTACAGAATTATATTTTTCAGCACTTTTCCGAGTCTTGTTTCATTTTTTCATTTTTTTGATTGTTTTGTGTTTGCTTCTCAATTATTTTCAAATAATTTTCTTGTACTTTTTACTAATTTCTTGCCATTTTTTGTGTTATTTCATCCTTTGTTGCTCATTTTCTCCTTCAATGTTTTTGAAAGAATTTTATTATATTATATTTTTAAAAAAACTGCAATGGAAACACTTTTTTTCACTTTTCTAGGTCACATGATGCCATGTCTATGTGCCGGTCAGTAGGAACTGATGCAGCAGGAGCTACAACAGCTGTTATTGCATCACGTAACTCTGAGAAAGTTGAGCGGATCATCCGGAAGTTTTGAATCCACAATTCCTCTGTGAAATCAGAAAAACACGCCTACGTCACCTTGGATTGGAAAAAATGACGGCTACTGTGGTGACTACAATAGAAATAAAACTGCTAATGTTTTGAACATTCATCGCCATGGTTACTGGGATGTTATCGCCTACAGTTGATTGATTTCATAATGCCTCCGCTACACACGATGGCAGATAAACAGCCACATCTTACCGCAGTGCTCCTCATCACTGTTGTCTCCACAGTCGTCTTCATGGTCACATTTGAAGGCCAGCGGGATGCAGGAACCCGAGGCCATGCAGCGAAACTGATTGGACGGGTCACAGGTCGTGGTGGCTGAAAGAAAATTCTCAATGAGTAAACGGCTGCTGCATTTTGTCTCTCTACACACTGAGAAGAACGACGTGGCTGAATACTCACGACACTCCTGCTCATCGCTCATGTCGCCGCAGTCGTTGTCGCTGTCACACTTCCAGATGCTGCTGATGCAGCGGCCGTTGGAGCAGCGGTACTGGTTGGGCAAACAGCTGTGCTCTGAGTGGATCACATGCAACCACTAATTAATCAGACTGCGCCCCCTGAGACTGAGAGACAGCGTCGTGTATCTTACAGGATCATTACGATTCTGCAGTTTGTGCTTTTATCTCACCGGTCTTGACGCAGGTGTTGTTTTGGAGCTGGTACCCGGTGGGACATTGGCACTGCAGCTCTCCGTTGGGCATGGAAACAGTCGGGGCTCCGTCGGGGCAGACACAGGTGTGTCTGTGGCCGGGCTGAGGCAGACACAGCAGGCTGCACGGCTGGTCGGCGCACGCATTATGACCTGCGGATCCAGACCTCAGTTTGACAACGAATACAGTTTTGAAACTCTCTAAGCCAGTGATGCTTCACTTACAGCCGGCGGGAATTTGTACTTTTAGTATATATAGAGTGCATAAATGACACCAAAACAGAGCTCTTAAAAAGTGCCTGTGGAGGATCCTCTGCACCATCCGACGGAGGTCCTGGCTACGACCCTAATGTCCTCAAATCCTAGAAACAACCTAACAGCCGAGAAACTAAACTAAAATCTTAGAAATGTGCTAAAATCCTGGAAAAGTCCTACAATTCTAGAAATGTCCAACAATCTGGGAAACATCCTAAAATCCTAGAAACATCCTAAAATCTGGTAAATGTACTAAAATTCTAGAAAAGTCCCACTATCTGAGAACATCCTGAAAATCCTAAAAACATCCTAAACACTAACTGACTTTCTAAAGTCCAAGAAACATCCTAAAATCTGAAATCCTGAAAATCCTAGAAACAACCTAAAAGCCGAGAAACTAAACTAAAATCTTAGAAACGTGCTAAAATCCTAGAAAAGTCCTACAATTCTAGAAATGTCCTAAAAAATCCTAAAATCTGATAAATGCACTAAAATCCTACAAATGTACTAAAATTCGAGTAAAGTCCTACAATCTCAGAACATCCTAAAATCCTAAAAACACCCTAAAACCCTTATAACTTTCTAAATTCCAAGAAATACCCTAAAATCTGAGAATTGGCTAAAATCCTGAAAGTTATAGAAACATCCTGAAATCTCAGAGAAACATTATAAAATCTCAGAAATGTCGTCAATCCTGAAATATCCTAAAATCCTAGAAATGTCCTCGAAACCACCTTAAATTCTGAGAAATGTGCCAAAATCCTGGAAATGCCCTAAATCCTAATAATGTCCTAAAATCCTAGAAACATGTACCTGGGCTGCTGCGACTCCGGTCATTTTGTAAAAGTGGCCCCTAATCAAAACCAGCTGAGGGTCCCTGCTCTGAGCAGTAATCCTGACGGGACCTGTAGTCCAGTATCTGTCCTAATTTTAACTTTGTGTCTGAAACTAAAATCCAAAGTCTGAAACAAACCCAGTCTGCAGCGTTTTCGACCTCTCTCTCTGTCCGTTACCTCGGTTCTTGCCCTTATAGAAGATCTTCAGGTCCATGACTCCGGTCAGTCTGCCCACAATCAGCTCATTGCTCTGAGAACCAGCTTTTGAAGCTTTGAAGATCCCCATTCTGGACCAGTCGTCCCAGTACAGGTCATTCTGCAAACAGATGATTAGTGAGGACGGATAGTGAGGACATCTTCACGAGACTGGAGGAAAGTGTTGTTTTTGTAGTCAGTCTCACCTTGAAGACGGCGATGGCGTACGGGTGGGGCAGCCCCTCCATGAGAACGCTCCTTTGGCCCCCCATGAAGTCGGCCCTCTCGATGCGGTCGCTGTAGGCCTCGGTCCAGTACAGCCAGTGGTCGTCCGCCGTGATGCCGTTGGGCCAGCGGACGCCCTCGGACACGATGCAGGACACGTTGGTCCCGTCCATGTAGCTCCGGTAAACGCCGGCCGCTCGGTCCCCCCAGTCAGTCCAGAACATCAGACTGTGGTAAACAGAATTAATTTAATTCAGACTTAATTCAAACTGAATTAAAGAAGTTTTTTTTGTTTTGTTTTAAGGAAAAAAGTCTCATTTTTACATGAGCGACTCAAGTCTAAACCAAAACACACCTACAAATTATTATAATAGGAATATTTTAATTTATGTGATATATTATAACTGAGAGTCACTGAACTTTTAATCAAAGACAATGTCACACAGTTACACTAAAGCTCCGAAAACGTGAGCAGACAGGAGAAAAAGAGGGAAGCGAGTACAGAAGACATACATTTATTTTGGAACCAAGTTTCCAAAAAAAAAATGAATCCCACGGGTTTGAATGACTTTGTTGATCATCAGGAATAAAAGCAGAAGAAAAGTAAATTTATAGAAGTGAAAGCAGTTCTGTTATGGTGCATGTGAGTGTGATGACATTTTGGACATTTAGTCTAGTCATTGTTTCCTCACAGGGCCGTTTGAGGGTTAAATTAGTGCGGGTCGATGGTAAAGGCTGAGGTGAGCCACGTGCTGTCTCATTAAAGTTTGACTGCTCATTTGACTTTTAGATTTACAACAAACATTTTGTAATTTTTCAGCAGGTCGTAGATACATTTTTACAAAAACGAATGAAACGAAAACTTTATCAGCCTCAGAAACCATTTTAAAACATTCATCGCTGCTTTTTAAGTTGGTTTCTGGTCCGTCGGCCTCAGAGTGACGGCAGGTTTCAGTTCTGTGTTTCGGTTTGTGGTGATGCAGCGAGTATATATTTAGACTGTGCCTGTGTGTTAACCCCTTGAAACCTGGATCGACAACAGTTTTCTGTGCTGTTAACCCTTGAAAGCTGAGCAAATAGGTTTGATTTCTTCCTAAAAGAAAAAATACGCACTTTGGTAAGAAATGTCCTGCAAATTGCAAGAAATTAGTAAACGGTGCATGAAAATGACCTGGAAAAAAAAAATAAAATAAAGAAATTCTTGGTAAAAAAAAAAAAAGTCCAGAAAACTATATGTTTATTATAACCATATATTTAAAATTATATTACAGAGAACCTGTTTGTTTAACTTCTCTTTGTTTGCTTATGTTCAGGTATTTTTTTCTAATTTCCTGCTAAATTTTTGACCATTATTTGTAAAGTTGCTCATTGCTTTCTACCCATGTTTTTATAAGAAGACAAACCAAACTGCTCAGGTTTCAAAGGGTTACGGTTAAGGGTTTGGGAATACATCATGATAATGATGGTCATTATAAGTGCAGAATTACTGTGTGTGTGTGTGTGTGTGTGTGTGTGTGTGTGTGTGTGTGTGTGTGTG
>NW_024614079.1:0-3290 GCF_008729295.1 Plectropomus leopardus
TTATATGAATATACTGTACCTAATCCAATTAGTGTGGTGGGCACCCAGAGCACATCCACAAAAAGTGAAGCCATACTCAGTCCAGCTGTTAGTACTTTTCCATACTTGGCATGAAAAGGGTCCAGCATTGTTACACACTTTCTGTCTCTCAATGGCTTTGCAAACACCAGGCCAGCTTGATTTGAAAGAGGTCAGAGAACATCGCAATTAGGGGAAAAAAACCCACCAAGTAACAGGGGAAATTAAAACAACAGAAAGGGAGGCATGCACAAACAAACCTTAAAAACTTTGGACAAAAATCCACTGCACTTAAGTCACTGTAGGACACTAGAGAAATACAATTTACTGAGCTTTGAGAATTTTAGAATATTTTCAAATTTATGCCTTGTTTATAAAATTCTACTTTTCCTTTACTATGTGACTTTGTGTAAACCTGCTCAGTAAATTCTATTAGATCCTCCAGATTAGCCTCTGTACGGGACTGTAACATACAAGTTTGTCACACTGCTTTTGGGCAGTCAGCTTTTTCTGTAAGCATTACAAATTAGATGATGTGAGGAGCTGCATCTTAATTAGACAAACACATCTTGAAAAGATGGTTAAAAGCTGCTTCAATCTGTACTCACTGACCTTGGACTCAGGACTTTATAACTTGGTTTTAATATGTCAAGTATTCACTTCACATACTTGATTTGAGCAATTGTGTGTAGCTTTTTATCATGTTTTATAAGTGATGTGTTTCATTTTTTTTTTACTTTTATGTTAGATTGTCTTTCTCGTGTGTCTTTTCTTTTCTCCTCTTGATAAACAAATGAGAGGCAAGACCCTGCTAGTGCAGGTACTTTTTGCAAGTGCCAGGCATGTGATGGATTCCACTTAGCATGGTAACAACAGCAGAGCAAAATCTGCTATTGAGGTTTACACAAATTACATGCATCTTCAATGTGGCTCTATAATTGCCCTTAGTTTCCCACAGCTTGATTGTGCACCCTCTGTTGATGCAGCCTGTTTTCTCACTTCAAACTTGTCAAATAGTGCCGCTTTGTCAGTGTTTAAGGCATACAAGCATTATGCGTGGGATGTTATTTGGGGGAGTTTCAATAATGTCAAGGTCTGAGATAACCCAGGTCATTATTATTCCTGTCTGCTATACAGTTATTGCTTTTCTTTTGGTTTTGGTTTGCTACATATATAGAAACATACAGCATCCAGTCAAACACTTCAAACACTTACCAATAATAAAAGATGCGCTGTATGCGAATAACATCACCATCACCCAAGTTAATCCCATAGAGGGCGTGTACACCATCTCAGCCGTTCCGACAATGAAGGCTCCTCCGACCCACGTAGCTACAGGATGAGGTAAAACACAGCAAGTAATTTAGTGGATAAACAGCCGCTATTTAGACAGAAGGCAGCTATTTTGTTAATAATTCATCAGTGATCAACTTTCAGTGGTATCATCTCAGGATGATATTTTCATACGGTTTTGTCAGTTTAAAAAATAATTCCCTCCAAATTAATGATTCCAAGAAAATATAACAAAATTAGTTATTAAAGGCTCTGTTTCACACATTCAAAGAGATTTGTCTGATGTAATGACATGTAATGTCCCTGCTCACAATGTCAACCCTGCGGTGCATGTACTGGTCAGTCCAGCCTGTTCTCATTTCGACCTTGTAATATTCTGCTGCATTGACAGTGCTTTTGGCTAAGGTCACAAGCAAAAAGGCACCTTACCCGTGCAGATGAAAAAAAAAAGTCACTTGGTCACTACACTGTATTTATTTCTGTCCGTGCTGAAACATGCCAATTTCCCCAATAAAGGTGCATCTTGTTTTCAAATGCTCCTGTCATTTTGCAGCCATATAACTCCTACACTCAATATAAGTTTAAAATACATCTATACATTCTTTTAACAGTTTTTTTTGTCAGCTGTGCTCTCCTCACCTGTCATTGTGAAGATCCCCACCACCAAGCTAATGCTCCGGTTTCCCAGCAGGGCCATTTCTATTCCTGTGGCTCCACTTTTCCTCTGCTCCCTTTTGGACTTGAAAGAAGCCCAGATGCCGGTCCCAAGGACCAGCAGGTAGAAAAACACCATTGATATCACACCTGGGATGTTAACAGCCATGGTTGTGAGCTTTCTTCTCAACTTGCTGATGTTCAACTCACCTAAGTTACTGATAGTAATGGAAAACAGGGACCTGATGGCAGAGGAGAAACAGGAAAAACAGAACTGTCCACTGATGTCCTCTGGTAAAATAGTTGGTTACAGGTTTATCAGGTCTAGAAGCATACAGAAATTTTATGCATGCATCTTGAGTATCTTTGACACTAAAAGCAAGTTTTTTTCTGCTTTACATTATACATAGTTAACATACAGAACTTTTTTGTCAGTCAATTGTTGCTCTTTTTTGTCTTTTTTTAACCTAAGTCCTTAAGTTTAGTTACTTTAATTGTATGTAAAAATCTTCATTTGATCATCCATGTACTATATTTGTCATCGACTGCTTGCCTGAATGCAACCCAGATTGATTTGTAATATTTGTAGCATAGCATACTGAAAAATAAAAAGACCTATTCATGTTTTATTACCATTTTACTTCAGTACTTTTTTCATTTTTCTTACCACCGAATAGCAACCGACATATGAAAGCAAAACAAAGAGGTGAACTGTAAGTTGTTGATTGTCTTCTGCTCCAAATGTTACTTTGTTAAAAGGTCAGAAGCTGAATAAGATCACATGTGATCAGGATGTTGTGTCTGAAAAACTTGGCGACTAGCACCAAATTTTTGAAAACAGATAATTTTTGAAAACAATTTACCATCAGCCCCTCTGTAACTTTCCACTCGCACCTTGGACAGCCCAGTGAGAGATGAGAGAAGAAGAGGAGGCAGCAAGTAAAGGGAAGGCAAGCAGAGAAGAGAAGAGAAACGCTGCATTATTTGTTTGTTTTTTATATTCTGTTACTCTTATGCTAAGCACTCCCCTAAGGTCTGCTTGTCCCTTCATTTGACATCTGAAAAAGTATAGGAAAACTATTTGAAAGTTAGTTTAAAAAAAAGCAACAAAAACAGGGAAATTGCCTGAAAAAGTGATTAAAATTTGTAGTCATTCTAAAATGTAATTTTAATTATGTAATTATGATCATTTTAGCTTTTTCTCCTTTGTCCCCTAGACATTTTTACCTAGATCTGAAAAAACACATTTTATTCTACCGCTTTTGTAAAATTTGCGGAACATCTATGACCTATTTGCTTATTGCCCCATTATCCATGTTTTTTTT
>NW_024614080.1:0-1198 GCF_008729295.1 Plectropomus leopardus
TCCTCCTTTTCTCCCTCGGTTAAAGCTAACCCCTCCACTTCTTCAGCTGTAGGAACTTTGTTCTCCTCTTCCTCCTCATCAACCTCGTTCTCTACTTCTTTACTTAATTTCTGGCTGTGTTGGGTATATTTGCGTTTTGGTGTGTACCTAACAGTTCTTCCTCTCAAAACTATCCTTCCATCGTTAGCTGGAGATTTCTCCGCCACCCCCTCCTGTAGGTTGGGCTGCCTCTTAGATCTCCATCTAGGGGCTTTACTCTTGACAGTTTTTATGGCCTTTAGAGCTTCCTTATCCTCTGACGATGCATGTGTTGACAGGCTTACCTCTTGTTGTGTAACCTTTTCTTCATCAGTGTTCTCAATTTGAGTTCCCTCTCCCACATTGTCTAGAGTCTCTGCTTCCTTGTGTCTCTCTAAAACTTCTTCAGAAACTACCAGCACTGTAGTGTCTTCCCTCTGATCCTCTTCCTCTGGTCCCTCTATTTCTGATGCCACATTCTCAACTGTTATCGGGGGTTCACCGTAAATACTCGTCAGATCCTGTGGTACCTTATCTTCTACTTGTGGCTCCTCAGTTATGGATGCTGATGTAACATGGATTTCTTCTAGATCTTGTTCAGTTGTAGTATCAACTGTATCCTCTCCTCTTTCTTCAGGGGCCACACTGATCATACCCTAAAAATTAACATAGTAATTCAAAAATAAGTTGTTGTGCTGGTTGTGTACAGATGTATGCATAAAGAGCTTTCCTTACACAAACCTCAGTCTGCACCAACTCAGAGACACGATGCAGATCTGTCTCCTTTTGTGCAGAAACATTCTCCTCTCCGGGGGTTTCTGCTTCAATATCCTCAATTCTAAAAGACAGTTAGACATCACTTGTTGATTTCAAGCATTAATTAGTGTAAGGATTTTATGATGTGACAACGCAGAGCATACTTTTGTTACCACTTTTCAACCTTCTTGCCAAAACAGTCATGACAGAAAATAAACTTTTTTGCTTTCAGGAATGAATTTGCTGCTGTCCTCTGAATTCTATATGAGAATCTACTCTTCATGATTCAGCTGTAGTGAAGTGCCAGTTCAACGAATGGATCTACTCTACAACAATACTATCTCCTGTTACTGGAGATGAGTATATCTACTATACTTATCTCCAGTAACAAAAATTATTTGTCTTCACTTAAGCTGTGTAAACA
>NW_024614081.1:0-3093 GCF_008729295.1 Plectropomus leopardus
GCTAACAGGCTAACAGTCATTAGATCTGATGCTAACAGCCAAATAATAGGATCAGTAAGCTGACAGTTAGCAGCGTCACATTGCAGCAGGACTACAGCTCTAACCCAGTCTGACCTGGTCCCAGGCAGTCCCGGCAGCATGCAGGCAGAGTTCCGGGCTCCGCGGAGACGAACTCAGGTCCAGGAGGAGTTTGAGGCTCCGCTGCCGGTGAGGAGCCACTTCAGAGCGCAACTCATCAACCAGCACGTGCTGGTCTGTGACCCGGACCACATCCAGGAGATCCACAACCAGGTCTGAGTCTAAAACAGAACCAGATATGAGTTTATAAACAGAACCAGGTCTTTGTTTATAGACAGAACCAGGTCTGAATCTAAAACAAAACCAGGTTTGTCTAAAACAGGACCAGATCTGAGTCTAAAACACGACCAGGTCTGAGACTAAAACAGGACCAGGTCTCAGACTTAAACAGGACCAGATCTGAGTATCAAACACGACCAGGTCTGAAACTAAAACAGGACCAGATCTGAGTCTAAAACAGGACCAGGTCTGAGACTAAAACAGGACCAGGTCTGAGACTAAAACAGAACCAGATCTGAGTCTAAAACAGAACCAGCACTGAGTTTATAAACAGAACTGGGTCTGGGTTTTCAACAGAATCAGGTCTGAGTGAGTCCACCTGATGCTCCGGTCCTGTTTTAGGGGTACTTCGGTAAAGGGATCCTGTCCAGATCCAGACCAGACCACAACATCTCTGACCAATGGGAGGGTGAGTCCACGCCTGAGTGATGACATCACCAGTCTGGTCCAATCAGCTAACGGCTGTCTCTCTTACAGAACACCAGGGATTGGTTCTTCCTGTGATCTCACAGTCCAGGTTAGTGACATGACTTCCTGTCTGCTCACACGACGACATGATTTTATAATTAACTCTTCATGGACAGAACACCAACTGTAAAGGGTCCACTATAAAGGATCCACAGTAAAGGGTTAACTCTAAAGGGTTAACAGTAAAGGGTTAACTTTGAAGGGTTAACTGTAAAGGGTTAACAGTAAAGGGTTAACTCTAAAGGGTTAACTCTAAAGGGTTAACTTTGAAGGGTTAACAGTAAAGGGTTAACTCTAAAGGGTTAACAGTAAAGGGTTAACTCTAAAGGGTTAACTCTAAAGGGTTAACAGTAAAGGGTTAACAGTAAAGGGTTAACTCTAAAGGGTTAACTCTAAAGGGTTAACTCTAAAGGGTTAACAGTAAAGGGTTAACTCTAAAGGCTTAACAGTAAAGGGTTAACAGTAAAGGGTTAACTCTAAAGGGTTAACAGTAAAGGGTTAACAGTAAAGGGTTAACTCTAAAGGGTTAACAGTAAAGGGTTAACGGCGTGTTATTAATGTTAGTTTTATTTGTGCTTCGAGAGAAACATCCGAACCTTCGGAGCAGCTGAATCACCTCAAACAGCTTCTCAGCTGCGAGCTGTTGTTTCCCGTCACTCAGCTTCTCTGATTGGATCAAAAGTCTGACAGGTTACTGCTGTCACATGATGCTGCAGTCAGACACAGTCAGACCACAGCAACACGCCACAACATGCCACGCCACGCCACAACATGCCACGCCACGCCACAACACGCCACGCCACAACATGCCACGCCACGCCACAACATGCCACGCCACGCCACAACACGCCACGCCACAACATGCCACGCCACGCCACAACATGCCACGCCACGCCACAACACGCCACGCCACAACATGCCACGCCACGCCACAACACGCCATGCCACAACATGCCACAACACGCCACAACATGCCACGCCACGCCACAACATGCCACGCCACGCCACAACACGCCATGCCACAACATGCCACAACACGCCACAACACGCCACGCCAAGCCACAACATGCCACGCCACAACACGCCAAGCCACAACACAACACGCCACGCCACAACATGCCACGCCACGCCACAACATGCCACGCCACGCCACAACACGCCACGCCACAACATGCCACGCCACGCCACAACACGCCATGCCACAACATGCCACAACACGCCACAACATGCCACGCCACGCCACAACATGCCACGCCACGCCACAACACGCCATGCCACAACATGCCACAACACGCCACAACATGCCACGCCACGCCACAACATGCCACGCCACAACCGCCACGCCACGCCACAACACGCCACGCCAGGACAAGACATGACCAAAACGAGATGGCTGACTAAATGCTTGACTCCTCTGAGTTGAGAGGAGTGACACCTGCTGTCAGCTAAGAGGAGTCACTCCTCTGAGTTGAGAGGGTTTTCATTATTTGACCTGAATGAAGTTTATTGTTGAACATTTTTTTCAGTTTACCTGATGACATCATCACATCCTCCTCCCCCTCCTCCTCCTCCTCCTGTCTCTCTCCTCCTCCTCTCCTCCTCTCTCCCTCTCCCACTCCTCCTCCTCCTCCTCCTCCTGTCTCTCTCCTCCTCTCTCCCCCTCCCCCTCCTCCTCCCCCCTCCTCCTCCTCCTGTCTCTCTTCTCTCCTCCTTCTCCTCCTCTCCTCCTCCCCTCTCCTAATCCTGCTGTAGGTTTGAGGAGCTCCTCAGGTGGGCGGGGTCAGCTCTGTCTGCTCAGGGGTTGGATGAAGAAGCTGTTAGTCAGACGCTGCTCAGATTGTGTCAGCCAATAGATGTGGAGGCTGTGAGGAGGGAGGTGGAAGGAGCAGGGGGATGGACCTGTGGTGAGGAGGTCAGGAGGAGGTGCAGGTAGAGTTTCTCCTGTCTGAGTTAATTAGCTAATCGCAGGTCTAAAGGGCCAGTCCACCCAAAACCCCATACAAAACTCTCACATTTCAGGGGGGAAACACGAGAACTGAGCCTGGACCACCACCCTGATCCTGATCCTGGTCCTGGTCCTGATCCTGACTCTGGTCCCAATCCTGACTCTGGTCCTGATCCCCTGGTTCCAGGTCCTGATTTTGTCCTGGTGGTCTCTGACAGTGAGGTGAGTCTTACAGAAACCCACCCAGCAAGATGCTGACATCATCAGTGACATGACTGACTCGGTCATTGTCCAGTCCAGCGGAGCTCTGGTCTCAGTTTAGT
>NW_024614082.1:0-2309 GCF_008729295.1 Plectropomus leopardus
ATTTATTTTTACCTTTTTTGTCTTTATTTATTTATTTAACAAAATTTCTGGTTATTTTGTAACTTTTTCCTGTGTTTTTTTTTTTTGTTGTTGTTAGTTTGTTTGTTTGTTTGTTGTTGTTTTGTTTTTAAGAAATCAAAAGCATTCATTCAGGTTTCAAAGGGTTAAGAAAAACAAAATCAGCCCAAAATAAATATGACAAAGATTTTGTGTGTTTCTGAGATAATCACTGTAAAAAACATTAAATAAATACTCGGTGTATGTAACAGACCTAAAGTCCGACAGAATTAAAAAAACGGACTAATAAGAAACAGGCCGAATCATAAAATAGAAGTCATTAATAAATGATGGTTTCTTCTTTTAAACCATATTAATAAAAACCATGTGAGAGTTGAATTTCAATGAATCTCATCAGCAGAGTTTCCAGCATGAGCTGCTAAATATAATGAATCTGTCATCAGAGGAAAGATAAGCAGCTGAAATTTAAAAGAGCGGTTCGGTGAGGACAGAGACGAGTGTTAGTTTAGATGTTTTCTGATGCTGGTATTTGACTTCAAGTGTTTTTGTCACCTTTATCTTCCTCTGCTGACTTTATTTGCTGTCATGCGTCTGAAAATAATATTTTTGACTTTTCCTATTTGTTTATCCGTCTGTTTTGCAAAAGCTTTGGTCATTTTTATGAAAATAACTTTGTGTCATATTTGATTAAACTGTCACCATATTCACGCAGCAGGATATTAGAAAGATGGAAAAAAAAGTTCCTCTGTCCTTCCTTCAAAGTGCAGCTAATGACAGTTTCTAGAATAATCCATAATCAAACAAAACCAACCAATCAGAGCAGAGGAGTCTCTTACGCAGCTGTCGATCATGTCAATGCTCGTGAACTGCGGTCAAACCAGTCGGGTCTCCGTTAAACCTCAAATTGAAACTGCAAATATAAAATACGCCTGATGGAAACTCATTAGACAACAAAAAACCCACAATATTTTTATGCTCACATGAGGTGGTATTTCTGGTGATTCGAAAAAGTCGTATTTCACAAAACTGCAGTGGAAACACTTTTTAGTCTTTTTTAGGTCACGTGATGCTGTGTCTGTGTGCTCGTCAGTAGGAACTGGCTCCCTCATGATGCAGCAGGAGCTACAGGAGCTGTTATTGCATCACATAACTCTAAAAAAGGTGAGCAGATCATCCGGAAGTTTTGAATCCACAATTCCTCTGTGAAATCGTGGACTACATCTCCCAGAAATCCCTCATACGTGGCCGCTCCCACCTATAAGGGGCTCGCCTTTCCGTCATGGCTCCATAACACGCCTACGTGGCCTCGGATTGGAAATAATGACGGCTAGTTTGGTGGCTGCAATAGAAATAAAGCTGCTGATGTTTTGAACCTCCATCGCCATGGTTACTGGGATGTTATCACCGGAGGAGAAGTCGAAGAACTTGATGGAAACGTAGTCATCTCGCAATTGTGTTTTATCGACATTTGGAAAATATCGCTTAAGTTTTGCACAAATCAGTGATGGAAACTCGCCTACTGACTCCCTGTCGAACATCGCATCAATTATAACATTGTCCTTCTCCCCTTTTTAAATTTGCATCAGAGTCTTGTGTCCTGTCAGCTCTGAACAAGGTCCGCCCATCCGGTGCAACAGCTTGATCTGGGATGTTAAGGGTTAACTATGTCTCTGTGAAGAAACACCTTGATCCACTTTATTCTCCTGCGAGCGAACGTTAGCCAGAAGAAGTCTTGGCAGAGGAGCAGCTCTCTGTCCGAGTCGGGTCCGCCTCGCCCTGATGCCGGCTTGCCTCCCTCTCTTTGTCTTCAGGTTTTGTTTCTCCCCTCTGTTCTGACTGGACACTCGGCGTATGCCGTTGGTGAGGATCCTCTAACAGTCTGCTGCATTCAGTCCAAACTTCACACAACTTTTCCCGATGTTGATAAGTGCTTCTCCATTGTTGAAAAGTCTTCAGCAGACGAGGCCATGGAGTCAAAAAATAGAAAAAAAGCAAAAAAGTAGTAGCAAGGATTTGAGGAGCTACTGACTGCTGCTTCTACTTTTTTATACTTTTATTATGATTGTATCTGACAGGTGACCTTTGGTGTCCTGAAAGGTACCAATAAATAAAATGTATTCTGATTCATTATTATTATGCAGATTGGAGGAGCTGGGGATCAAACCGCCAATCACCTGATTAGTGGACAATCCACTCTACCTCCTGAGCTGCCACAGGGGAGGGGGGCACACCAATGTCATTTCTAACACACACACACACATACACACACACACACACATACACACACACAC
>NW_024614083.1:0-1184 GCF_008729295.1 Plectropomus leopardus
TTTTTTTTCTTAAATTCTTTTTGGCAATTTGTGTTCTTTAAACACTTTGTTTTATTCTTTATTTTTTTAAATGTAATTGAATTAAATTGTATTTCCATTAATTAAAGATGTTATTTTATTTTATTTTTTTAAATTTTGAGTGATTCTTAAAGAAAACATGCCATCCAAACCTGCAGGCCAGCCAAGATAAAAACTGCCAAAATTACAAAATTTGTCACAGCAAGAAACTGTCAAAAAAAAGAAAGAAGAAAGAAAAAAGAAAAGAAGCAATTGTTGGATTTTTCAATTTCCAGTATATATATATGTACAGATACTTAGCTGCGGGCTGCTGCGTTAAAGCTGGTGTATTTTCGCAGCTCTGGCATCTCTGGCTCGGTCTAACTGCCACCAGAATTATCGTCCGCGGTCCTGCAGGGACGGATGGGTCCGGCTGTCCGACAGCCAGTGTGTGAAGTACTTCGCTCTGAGTAAAACCTTCACGCAGGCGGAGGTGACGACACACGCGACACATAAACTCATCCTGTTCAGACGGCGAGCAGCGGTATCGCTGACGTGTTTGTTGGTTTCAGAGTTTCTGCGCGGGTCAGGGAGGTCATCTGGCATCCGTTCACAACAGCGCGGAGAACCATCACGTGTTCTGTCTGAGCTTGAGGAGCTCCAAAAAATCCCCGACAACCAACGACCATTTCTGGATCGGAGGGAGTGGCAAAACCTCGGTGAGCAGCAAAAGCTTCAGCTGAAGTAGTTTCATGTAGTACTTTTACTCAAGTACTCCACCTCAGTCCAAAGTCAATGTACTTGTACTTAACCTCGGTATTCCCATTTTATGTAACTTGTAGTCCGCTATACTTCAGAGAAAAGTTTTGTACCTTTTACTGCACTACGTTTCTGTGGACAAATTTCAAATTTGAAAATGTCACATTGTTAGTACTTTTACTGCAGTAAAGGATCTGAATACTCCCTCTGCTGATGAAAGCTGAAGATGTTTTATGATCGTTAACCGTTTTCTTTCCTGAAGACGTCCGGCTATAGATGGACCGACGGCTCCACGTTCGGCTTCGCCAAATGGTTCTACGGGAGTCCGCAACATCGCAGCGGTCACAACTGTGTGGTGGTGAACCACGGGAGTGAGTAAAGACCACACACACACACACACACACACACACACACACACACACACACAC
>NW_024614084.1:0-1349 GCF_008729295.1 Plectropomus leopardus
CACATATATACACAGCACAGAAACCTGGATAAACTAGATTGTAAAATGCTCTCCCTAAAAGCACATAAAACCTTTTTTTCTGTTTCCTTTGGCCAATTATCAAAATGCGCGCCTGACCCTTTACTGAACCTCTTTTTCTCAATATGTGAAAACAAAACCTTAAGTCCATTTTGATTCACTTAAATTTGTTCTTGTTCCTGTTGTTTACCGTTCCCTAAAGCCCTGACTACAGCTAATCCTATCATTTTTAACTCCTGACCCAGAACAGAAGCAGCACTCTGACAGTACTCAGAGGGAGGTTTGGACTCACTTTGTGCAGCTCCAAAGGCGTCGGGGACAGAATCCCCTGCATCTCCTCTTTGATCCGACGAGACTCCCACGTCCTCTCCGACACTCTCAACGAGGCCTTGGGTTTGGGCTCGTGGTGCAGGAGAGGGGACTGGTTATCTTGGTGGATGTGGCCCCCCTGGTGCAGGTTGGCCTCATGGTTGAAATGGGCCTCCTGGAGCAGGTGGGCGTCTGAGTGTAATGAAAGAGTAGATTAAAACAGTACTTCTAGTAGCCTTTACTAGGGCTGCAACAATTAATTGATTAGTTATCATCTACTGCATTTAGTGCCAATTAATTTGATAGCTGATTAACTGGTTTGAGTATTTTTTATAAGAAAAAGACAATAATCTCTAAATTTGAATATTTTCTGGTTTCTCTTCTCCTCTAGGACAGCAAAGTGATCACCTTTCAGTTTGGACAAAAGAGGACATTTGAGGACGCCATCCTGGGCTTTGGGGAACACTGATCAACATTTTTTTCACAGTGTTCTAAAATTATTTTGACAAAACAACTAATTGATGAATCAAAAAAATAATAACAGATTAAAACCTTTACCTTTTTTGTCATTATATTAACATTAGCGTAAATAGTTTGTGAAAGCACCAACAGCTAACGCTACAGTATTATTGTATTATCGATATTGAGGCATTTGGTAAAACATTTTGTGATTTTTGATTTTCTGCATATTGCCCAGCCCTAGTCACATCTGCAGTTAGATTACCTTGGTGAAGTTGAGCCTCTTCATGCAGGTGGGCCTCCTCGTGCAGATGGGCGCCCTGGTGGAGGTGTGTGCCCTGGTGGAGCATGTTTCCCTGGTGCAGGAGAGAATTTCTCCGCAACGGGCTCATCCGGCTGTGACTCAGTATGGGCTCAGCTGGAGGCTTGTTGACACCGTCTACACCCAGACTGATGGCTGTTCCTGTCATTATGGATGCCTGCACAAATCAAAACACATAAACACATACACATTCACACACACACACACACACACACACACACGCACACACGGACACACACAC
>NW_024614085.1:0-3705 GCF_008729295.1 Plectropomus leopardus
GGGAAAAAAAGTACGGTAGTTAATGTTAAGAGACAAATAATTTTTGATTAAGTTGGCGCTTTTTACAACTATGCATGCGGCCACACACACGTACCACCTAGAGATAAGGCACTACACCGAGTGTCTTTTTTCAGAGCAATTTGACTTTTTTGCGTGGCCACTAGTTAAAATTGAATTGAATGTTCAGAAAAGTGCAGGTGTCCCCAGCAAAATGACAGCACTTTTCTGCCAGGACTAAAAATGCCATATGGACACTCAGTCTCATTCTTAAACTGACAGTTCAACGGCTTTCAGTCTCTACACTTTAACTGACACTTCAATTTATTTGTAATAGTCTAACTGCTGCTAACTACCCAACGCTTACTGCTTACGCTGCTTTAACTAAAATTTCAGCTGCTTTTGTTGCGTAAAGTTTGGGTACAGCTTCAATGCTTTCAACGGAGAGTTCAACCACTTTCAGTGCTGACTCATCAAATTACATTTCAACTCAGCTAATATTGGAATGACAGAGACGTCAATCAAAATGAGTGAACACGCACCTGCCACCACTCTTTCTCCCCAACAGGCAGCTCCACGCCGTAGCTGTTTAGAGCCAGGTGCAGCGTTGCTATGGCAATGTGTTGAGGTGCGTGGCGGATGCACATGGGTCCATGGTAACAGTCTCTGAGCAACGCCCAGGAAGTCTCAGTGACTGGGGTTCGAGACCAAGCATGGCGGTTCACGAGCGACTTCACAGACAACAGGTAGTGGAGTAAATACTGGAGAGAAAAAATATACCATAAAATCCCGTTAATTATATATCCTTTGTTTGGGTCAAAGAACAATTCAGTTTTGTTGCTCTCATTTAGGCAACAAATTAATGATGAACAAATGAATGATTTTTCTTCAGAAATTCAACCAAAGTATTCCTTTAAACTCAAAATGCCTACTTATAATGTAAGAAAGCAGTCAAAATAAAGTCAAATATCCCTGCAAATGTATCACAAATGCAAAAGCTCAACTGTTAAGTTAAAGTGTAACAAGAAAAAAATAGCCTATTTTAAGCAGGACTTAATGGAATAATTCACCCACAGAATGATAATTTGTATATCAATTACCCACCCCATCTTAAGTTGAATTCCTAAAGAAAACTATTTTACTCGTTTTTCTCGTTTTTCTCTCACTAAAAAAATGACATCATCAGGTGGAAAATAGTAAAAGTTATAAATTCCAAAGCAAAAGCCCAGAATGACACCCAGAAATAATACATTGCATGTTTTTATGTTTTGATGGCTGTGGGATCAAAAGTTTGAATAGGTTTCAATGAAGCATTTTTTACACTTAACAGTCTGAATGTAATAATTTATATTACTCAGTGTATTTTAGACTAGACTAGATTAGATACTTTAGATTAGACTAGCTCTAAGAGCTGAGCTGGAAATTCCAAGATTAAACAAAAACATCCCAAATGCATGAACACAGCCAAAATTAAAAAAAAAAAAAATAGAATGAAAAGAACATAAAATATCTAAATGGTCCCTAAGTGTTAAGGATATCAGATCAGCTGAAGAAAATGACCCAGCATTTTTAACTAATATCTGAAAACACTTCTTTGACCATGATCACACAGCGACTCTACACACAAACACTTTTGGACAACCATGACAACATCAGACAGTAACAGCGACAGACAGCGATGCTCGACACTAAATAGAAGGAGACAGGAACACGTGCACAAACACACACACGCACACACACCTACCTTGTGAGGGTGCTCAAAAGAGACGTGGAAGTTGAGCTGTCGGAGGATGAGGAGCTCGCACTGCACCACGCTGTCCCTCAAATCCCAGAACTCCTTGTCACATTCTAGAGGAGCACTGCCACTGTTGAAATACCTGCGAGGAGAGAGGGCGGTGGAGGTCAGGGAGCGTTCTAGATGACCACTTAGAATCATGATACATAACACTCTTTTCATCTATTTATCAATTGTTCACATTAATTAATCCATTAAGCACTTTATTAATCAACTGTGCAAAATGTTCATCACAAGTTCCCAGAGTCCAATATGACAAGTTTTGATGTCCCGCTCTGTCCAACAGTTCTTGAAGATGTTCAATTGACAGCAATAAAAAAAAATGCTATGAAAAATTATTTAAACAATTAATTGATCACGCAAAATTGTTGCCTTTAATTGTACTGAAGTAACATATCCAATGACGTAGTTAAAGGAACATTTCACCCCAAAATCAAAAGAGCACATTGTTTCTTCTCTTTTCTCTTCATTTTAATTATTGTCAATTTGTTTTTTTGTGGGGGAAGGGTTGTCTGTTTTAATATTTGCCTTTACCCACTTCGTCATTATATCTATATTACTAAGGATTATTGGTCAAAAATTGAATTTTCAAAGCACCAATAGTTATTCCTACAATCTTATCACATCACAGAGGGAATTTGGTAAATAAATAAATAAATAATGTTCACTTCTGTCTCCCAGTTCTAGCATTAATTAAGTGCTTTTGAGGAGATATAAAAACACTGAACACATGATTGATATTTAATATCCAGGAATTCCCATTCTACTCATCACTGACAATAATTTAGCAACAATTCAGCACATTGGCCACACAGTCCAGGTATACACTACGTTTCAACCAAAAATTAATGACATTATTGTATTTAATGAAATGTCTTCACAGAAGACAAGGGATGTCAGAAAGACGAGAAAACAACCTTAAGTTCTCAAGTAACATCAATATCTAAAAACTGACTGTGTTTCCATGTGAGAGCTTTGTACCTGCCATCTTTCCTATGGGACTTCAATTATATAGTTTGCTGAAAATTTGATTGAAAAATGCCATAGATCAGTGTTTAATGCAGACAGTATCCACTCTTGATCAAGCACATTACCTGTGGCTTACGTTGATGATGTCACGGGTCCTGATGTGCTGCTCCTCCACTTTGCCAGCCAGGTACACACAGCTCATGGCCACCAGGTAGGGTTCATACGCATGAATGCTGGCGCGTTCAAAGAAACGATGGTACAATACACACGCTGTGGCCACGGGCACCGAGCGCATACCCAACTTCACTCCTGAGCGAGGAAGGATGAGGTGGGCGACTCTTTTAAGGCACACTCATTTCAAACTCAAATGCGGTGTTTGATGAGCTTTGACAAATCCATTAACACATATTGATGTGTTGCCATCTATTGTAATATAGTGCAGATTTATACATTTATTTAGGAAGTTTGAATATACCCTGATAATCTGGGCACCAATTTTTAAATTGCTAAATATCATTACAGTCTTCCTTCACCAAAAGCAGTAAACAATCAACAGTGCAGAGGCTAGAGATACAGCTGAGTAAGTGCTGTTTGGTGGATCAGATACATGGAGAATTTAGAAAATGACCTAAAAGATTTTTTTTTTAAACAAACCCAAAAAACAAGCATTAAATTGATAAATTCAGTATTCTCTCAATATTAGACAGAAAGGACCAGGCAATTGTTGATGACTATACTAAATTTTACAGCAGCACAACATGTAAATCATTATTATGAAAGCCCATTTCCACAAAGACAAGAAAAAAAAAATCATAATTAGAATCAAATCAACATAATCAATATGTTGACTGACTAAATCAAAATTGTGACATAGCAATTTTGTCATACAAGTCTGTTGTACAAGAAAAAATACAATCTCATTATTCTGACTGATAGTAACTCCT
>NW_024614086.1:0-1308 GCF_008729295.1 Plectropomus leopardus
TGTTATAAAATAATGTTGTTATTAATTATAGCATACTCTCCTGACATGCTCTGGAGTTCAAAGTTTGCTTGCTTGCTACAGCTGATAGATGCATGTTCTAAAATGTGCAACTACTAAAAGTAAATGACAGCTACTAGAAACAAAATAACCAAATATATCATTTTTCCCTGTCAATTGTTGACCCTGTTTTCATGCTTTCTGACATTTCTGCTGCTCACACAAATGTCACAATTTGGCAGCTCAGGTATCAATGAAATTTACAAATTTCCCACTCGTAATTACAACTTTGGAGGGCCATTCATGTGCTCGTAACTCATAAATTGGATATTTCCGAGGACCACACAAAGACAGCATAAATCCTGGTTTGTGACGGAGCTAAAGCTTGGAGACAATGTTTAAATGGCGTCTATCGCTCAGTGGGAAAACTTTTAATGAAATAAAATTAAATATGTCATAATTTATCTTCTGTATGGACCTTGAACTAATGACTAAGGACAAAGTCTGGACCTGTTGGGAACCACTGGATTAAGGGACACTGAGAGCTTGTGTTCAACAGCTGATCCTGATACTGACACAACAGTTGATACTTTTTTTTACATTTTGGTACTGTTCTATAATTAAAAAAAAAAACAAAACGCTGCATCAGTGTGACGTGTCAGTAACTGACTGATGAACAGACTGAAGTTCAGCCTCTGACGTCTCATTATCTAGACATGACCCCGTGCATGTCCCCTCTGCCTCAAGACGGACACCTACAGGACAAGAGCAGTCCCTCTTTGGGTCTCATCCAGGAAGAGACTGAAGTCATCAATAGCATCATGGGTAAATTAGTTTTCTCTTCATGTTTTTAAGGTTCTCAGTGGAGTTTTGCTGATAGTTTGGCAAATGAAGAAAATTCCTGATGGAGCTAAAGTTCACTGAGTGATGTGAGGCATCATGGGTCATCATCAGGGTTTGTCCAGACAGGGGCAAGTCAAATTCAAAGACTTAAAGCACCTCAAGCACCATGTATGAACCCTGCTTATATGGTCAACTCTTTCCTTTCAAAGTCCAAAGCAATAGCCTCGAAGCCCTGCTTTATTCTTATAAACAGGCCACCGGCAACTTAACAAGTAATTGCCCCAAAATTAGTAAGAAAAGTTAAAAGGTTAAAGAGGAAATGAAATTTCGTGGAAATTAGCTAAAAAAAAGTATAAACCCCCAAAAACCCCAACAAAATGACTTCAAGAAAATGCTTAATTTCTTTTTTCTTTTCTCTCTAACATTATCTTAAATATGTAATTAAGAGTTTTCAGTACCCCCCCCTTT
>NW_024614087.1:0-3765 GCF_008729295.1 Plectropomus leopardus
GAGGATGTTGACGTTTCAGTTTTAAATGAGCAAGTCAGGACGGGCCGAGTGCACGCTCCAGAGGAAGCCCTTTGTACTGCGGAGGCCAATATGTCTGGTTAATGAGACTGTGGTTCAGCCTCGGACAGCATGGCCTTATGGGAAGGATGCTGCAGCCGCTCTGGTCTTATTAAGATGAGAGGAGAGATAAGTGGACGGGTGAGAGTCAGTCTGGCTTTGTTGACTGTCCAGCGCTTCTGTGTCTGTAGTGTGCTCTGCTGACATGCTGTTACATTCAGCTGTAAATAGGCTGCAGGAGAAGTTTGTCTGCAGTCGGCGCTCTGCTTCTGATTGGTGATACAACAATAACTTTACTCCTTTTTTTGCATCTTCAACAGAAGGAAAGTTTGTGTCAGTGTTGACTCGTTGCACCATGTCATGGCCCCATTTTTATTTTCTTAACCCTTTAAAACCTCAGCAAGTTGGTTTGATTTCTTTCAGAAACATAAGGGGAAAGGCAATGACCAACCTGAGAAGAAGTGTAGTTTTAGTAATATATTAAAAATTATGTCACAGAAAATAATAATACTCATATTTTTTAACCCTTTGAAACGTTAGCAAATTAGTTTGATTTCTTTCAAAAACAAGGGAAGAAAGCAATGAGCAGCTTTACAAGACATGACCAAAACATTAGCAAAAAACGGTAAAAAAAAACCAAGAAAATCCCCAGAAAACAAGCAAAAAAAGGTGAAAAAAAACCCCTCAAATGACATACAAAATGTGCTGAAAAAGTATTATATATATATGGATGTTTTTCCCTGTAATTAAATATAGTTCTCTGATGTTTTTTTCTCTCTCTCAAATCATATTTCTAATATCTTGCACATTGTCGCACATTTCTTGCCCAGTTGCTTGTTTCTTTTTTTACCAGTTTTTTTTCTAAAGAAATCAAACCAGTGTGCTCAGGTTCAAAGGGACAAATAGCTTCTGAAAAGTGTTTCTTGGTCTCAAACTATGGTCTGCAGCTTGGCGTCTCGCCGAGGTGTCACGCCATCCACCGTCCCCTCCACCGTCAACTCGTATATATTGTCACTTTAAAAATGTTAACGAAAAGTTGAAATGTGCAAATGAAACATATCCATTGTTTGCAGAAATGTTTCCAGTGTTTCCTCCTGGCGACTGCGCTGCATGTCAAGCTGTTTGAATCTTCCTCACCTTGCTGCTCATTCATGCAGCCATGTGTTGAGTATATTTTCATTGTGCAGCTCTGACCTTGTTTTGACTGACAGCGGTGGGAGACAGGTGTTTCTGCTAAACAAGAAGAGTGACGTATTACAGATGAATCTGTACTTTCTACTCAGCGTCTGTACTTTGATGCATCCTCCCTCAGGTTCCCGTCCTTCATCTAAAAATGTCCCTGAATGCAAATATAAGCGTCGTGTTTGTACTATGTGCCCATACATCCTCACTGTGAGTTTATTCCAGAATTGCTTCAGACTGCATCATCACTCCTGAGAGCTGTTTTTGTAAATTCCTTCCAGTCAGCCTCATTTTACCGCTGGTTCATCTTTATTTTACATTTTTAACACATGAATGGTGAGTTTACATGACATTTGGTGAATGATTCTATCAAACAGCTTCACACTGTTGGACTCTGACCTACATTTGAGTCATGGCTGTCCCCACAGGGAATTGCATGTCCAATTCTGCTGCTGTGTTACTGCTGAGCATGACCATGGCTCAGCTCATGTACTATTAGTTTTTTTTATGAGCTGGGACTTTGGATCACACTGCAGCCTCGCTGCCAGAAGAAAATGCCGGCATCGTATGTTTGTGCAAATCCCGGAAACATTACATTGGTACATGTCATACATAAATGTTTCTAAAGTGACGTAGTATGTAAGCTGACTTTTTTGTCAGGTAATGGAGGGGATGGTGGCTTGCCTTAGCTGCAGACCACAGTTCAAAACCATCAAATAACAAAACTGCTTTTATATAAGCCAGTCAGTAGGCCGGTTTCCAGTACAGGTTTGAAGGTTTATTTGAATTGCAGCCACCGCACTAGCAGTAATTATTTTCAACTGAAGGCAACGTAGGCATGTTATGTGGGTGAAAATGGAAAGGCAAGCACCTTACACATAGGGGCGTCCACATGATGGATTTCTGGGAGGTGATAGTCCACGATTTCACAGAGGAATTGTGGATTCAAAACGTCCGTATGATCCACTCGGCTTTTGAAGAGTTATGCGATGCAATAAAACCTCTTGTAGCTCCTGCTGCATCCTGAGGGAGCCAGTTCCTACTGACAAGCACATAGCCATCGCATCAAGTGACCTAGACAAGTGAAATAAAGTGTTTCCATCGCAGTTTGCGAAATCTGGCTTTTTCGAATGGCTTGAAATACCGCCTCATGCAAGCGCAAAAAACTAAATGGGAGTTTTCTTCATAATTAAATAGTTACATTTAGTCTGATGGAACCAATCTCAAACCTTGAAATTAAATTAATAGATTATCATAGATGTATTGCAGGTTATGTGTTGGCAAACATACAAAAGTAATATGCAGAGAACGAGTGTTGTTAATACAAACTTTTTATATTGAATTGTTTGAGTCATTTATTTATTTTTTAGGCTTATTTATATTCATTCAATGTTCCATGAAGGTTATTATACCATCATCTTGACTATGATCTTTATTGTTCAGTAAAATAGTGTATCTCAGTTTATGTTAAACTTTTTAGAAATAACATGTCCAAAGACATGCAGCTCAGGTTGATTGGTGACTCTAAATTGTCCTTAGGTGTGACTCTGAGCGTGTATGGTTGTCTGTCTATATGTGTCGGCCCTGCGATAGTCTGGCGACCTATCCAGGGTGTACCCCGCCTTCCGCCTTCCCAGCTGGGATTGTGCTCCAGCCCCCCCTGCGACCCTTACGAGGACAAGCCGGTACAGAAAATGACTGACTGAAACATATAAGGAATTCTTTCAGTGAATGTACAATAAAAAAAATGTTCTCTATTTCATTGTTAATTTCTCTTCTCATGTCTTCTTCTGTCTTGCCTCTAATTGTTCAGGGATGCACATGTAAATTTAAAGATGTACTTATTCTGTAGGCAAAGAGTTTCTAAAAAGAGTTTCAGATTTGATTTTCAAAAAAAAAATCCCTCTTCTTTTTCAGACTGTTGCAGATCAAATCCAGTCATCACATCACAGCTGGACTTGGTCCTGGTTGGCTCCCCTTGATACAGAAATAGTGAAACCCTCCGAATCAGGTAAGTTTTCTTAATCTCAACCCACAGTGGAATAAAAGTGCACAAAAGTATTTTGACGTGACACTTGTCATGTAGGGTGCAGTTATCAAAGTATGCACAGCTGCATGTAAACAGAAGCATTAGGAATACTTACTGTATTTTTATTATCTGTGTAAACAGCTTAGTAGGAAGACTGACTTTTCTGGAATGAGGGCAAAATAATGTTTGGGGTTTTTTTGCATTTAAATGTTGTCAGTGTCCAGAGTATGACTGGCATTATTGGGTTTCATTTACACATTTCTTTCCTTAACTGGGCAATTGTGTACGTAACGTCACAATGGACGACATCCTGCAGCCTGAGCAGACGGTTCTGACAGATATGACGATGGAGAATGTTTGAGGAGTCAAATAGGATTCTGTCTGTTGGCTAAACTAAGTTTTTATTGATAATATTCCAAACTGCATGTGGGCTGCAGACACACACACACACACACACACACACACACACACACACACACACACTCACTCACTCACAT
>NW_024614088.1:0-1249 GCF_008729295.1 Plectropomus leopardus
ATATGAACAGTGGTGATACAAAATGACACTGAAGTCAAAGTACAGAAAAGTAGACAAAAAGTAGACATGCAAAAAGTAGTCATGCAGGATGAGTGCTTTCTGTCATTTTAATCTATAACTATAATCTACAACCATGGCTGGTGCAGGGGATGGTTTGGTTGGGGTCACCATGCCAACATTTGTTAGCCGGACCATGGAACAAACAAGAAACTACCAAGCATAATATGTCAACCTGTTCCATTTTCATTTAGGCTTACTTCTGAACATTACCCTGTCCCACTGTCCAAAGATTAAAAAGTATATTATTTAAAAACGGTGCCAGAAATCAATTCATTTTCCTTTCATTCCTGAATCAACTAATGTTAATGCTGATCTTTCTATTTCGTAAAACAAAAACAGACAACAAAAACACATGATATTAGTCTAATGGGTAAAACACAGATCAAATGTTATACATTTGGAAATACATGTTATTACCTCAACCTATATGATGAGTTAAATACAAGAAGACAGGACAGAAACACTTAATGAGTTAATGCTGCTACATATTTTTTCTGTAGTCACACTTGTTTTAACAGAAATGCTTTAACAAATAAATACACTTTTAAAAAGCATTCTTGACTTCTGTAAATGTTATCACTTTGTTGTTAAAATGGCATCACATTTAGTGATGCGCGCAGTATAACTTGTTCAGGACTAAAACTACAAGTGAAAGAAAGGTCTGTGTATCAATAAATATTTCTGAGCTCTTCAGAAATACACAATAAAACGTGATTAAGTACATGTCTTGCTTCCTTATTGAGGCAGTAATGTAAGATAAGATAATCCACTGAGACTTACAGAAACAATGCGACAACATTAAGTGTATCGTGGTCATGCCGGTAAAGACTCATTTTAGTGGTTAACCTGTATGGAAATATTAGCCTTGCCAGGTAGTAAGCTAACCGGCTGGCCTTGTTAGTTTGCTCTGTATTACTGTAACAGACAGTTAACATGGGTTAGTGTGTTGTTATAATAATAGTGGTTACAGTGACAGCTGATTGGTATTCCTCTAGAGAGAATGCACTTACGTTGGGTTATGTTCGAAAGGAAAAGTAAAGAAATACCTTTTGTCAGTGTTTTATGAATAGACATGATATTATTGGAACATGTAACATTTGAATTTTGCAATTGATTGTGGTCGAGCTCTTTTTAAAATAATCTGATGAACTTCATCTATAGCTGTGTCTGATATGCTAGAGCTGATGCC
>NW_024614089.1:0-1421 GCF_008729295.1 Plectropomus leopardus
CAGGAATTTTCACACGCTTTAATGTGTTTGATGGACAAAATTGTAACCAATGCTCCTAATGGCCTTCCAAGTTCTGGTGTTTTACTCCGTGACCAGATTGTTGAGCATGTTTTTGATTTGTACCCTTCGCAGGGAATTAAAACAGCTAATCCGGCATCAACCTAATGCCACAATGCTTGTTGTCCTTATTGAGGCCATCAGGTGGGAGCGGGAGGGAACACCAGGGGGTGCCAGAGGCCGGAGCCACTCTGTCCCATCGGCTACAGGTTTCCAGTTTTCTCTGACAGGGGGTCCTCATTCAGGGTCAGGTAACCCAGACTTTGGTTTTGAATTAAAAGAATTGAAGCAAAT
The DNA here is from genome assembly GCF_008729295.1 of Plectropomus leopardus. Classification (NCBI taxonomy): domain Eukaryota; kingdom Metazoa; phylum Chordata; class Actinopteri; order Perciformes; family Serranidae; genus Plectropomus; species Plectropomus leopardus. The sequence continues at coordinate 352 of NW_024614089.1, forward strand.
GTTAAAAATGCAACAAGAACAGCTAAACCAACTAAGCAGTTGTTTAAATGCACTTCAGCATGCCCCCAGGCCAACTTTCAATAAAAGTAAACAGTCTGTTATTTGCCGCAGGTGTCAGAAACCTGGTCACTTTGCAAGGGAGTGTGATGGGGAGAGAGTTAGGCCACTAGCTAATCCAGCCCCACCTGTTACTACTACCTCTAACCATAGATAGTCTTACCAAAACCAGCAATCGGGAAACTTTCACCCCTTGAACTGCTGAGCCAAAGTTCAGGTGGGGGCCTTGTTGGCTCAGAGCTCGGTGCAGAGAAATCCGTCACTATGCCAGAGTTGTCAGCTTGTCCTCACATAACTGTTTTAATTGGTGGGATTTGAGTGCCATGTTTAGTTGACACAGGTTCCATGGTGTCCACTATAACCGAATCTTTCTTTGTGTAGAACTTTGCTCCTTGGGGGGGAAGAGCTAAAGATAACCTACCGTATGTAGGTTATCTTGAGCTTGACGTTGAGCTTTGCGACAAGGTAATGACAAAGCGTGGGGTGCTGGTTGTTAAAGACCCCCCAGGTCACTCCTCTTCCTCACCAGGTATCCTAGGTATGAACATTCTTAAATCATGTTATAAAGAGTTGTTTGTACACCATGGTCCTGCTCTGTTTGATTTGCCCTCTGTGTTACAGGCCCCCAGTCCACTCCAAAAAGCCCTACAGCAGTGTCACCAAGCCCAGGCCACTGCACCCCCTGAACGCTCAGGCAGAGTTAGAGTGAAGGGTAGGCGGTTTTTCAGAGTTCCTGGCGGTAGCATGAAGCTAGTGGCTGCCACCTGCTTCCAGCAGCATTTGAGTAATGATGTCTTGTTCAAACCTTTACTGGCCTCTCCAGCTCTCGTTTGACCAACAAGAGGTACAGTTTACATTCCGATTGTCAATGTAGGAGGTAGTGATGTTGTGCTTTACCCAAGGACTGTGATATGCACGATAAGTCATGCCAAGATAGTGAGTTTACCCACAGGGGTCTCGGAGATTGAGGGACTTACCTCGGCTAGAGTGTCTTCTCAGACAATCTCCGGCTC
>NW_024614090.1:0-4502 GCF_008729295.1 Plectropomus leopardus
CGTGATCTGCCCATTTTATTTACTTTTATTCCTTTTATGTGCTTTATGGTTGTTGAACTTTCTTCTTCTGTTTTTTTTATTATTTCCTGAGTTCCTGCCTTTAAATGTCAAATAACTTTGTAAACAGCTGTTTTTAAAGGTGCTATATAAATAAAGTTAGTAAATATTTTTCTCAAAGCTCAAATGTATTTTGTGTCAAACTGCCTTAAACTTGAACACACGTTGCCTGAAAGTGATAATCAGGTTTAATCAGAGTTATTGGCGGATCATTAATCATTCTGGACCTGAACAGAAATCACATTCACACTTTTGAATATTTGGAGTGAGAACTGCTGGTATAAAGAATAAAATACAGCCAGCAGGTATGAAGTAGTGTAAAATTAAACTCAAACAAAGTAAGAAAAACTCTGAGTTCAGTTTCCTTCATCAGGACCGACCTGCGTCTGCAGCCTCAGGTGCCTTTGATTCACGTCAGAGTCTGAGCGTCCGATCCAACACAAACACGTCTCACTCTCACCGAGGCGCCTTTTCTTTATCTCTTTATTTCCCCGAAACAGCCTGCAGCCGCTCTGTAATCACTGTTTTATAGTCCTTTAATGTGATTTCTGTTTCCGCTATCAGCAAAAGTGAGAGAATAAATCAGGAGCTCTGAAATGCTGAGGGCCTTTTTAATGTCCCGCTGCTGGAAATATTATCATTTGTTCTGAAAATCCAAAAGCTCCGTGAGGTTCATCAGCATTATTAAAATTCACTTCAACACTTAAATATGCACCCTAAAATCTAGAAACAACAAGTTTAAGTTAAATATTCTGTCTTTAAGACATTACTTATCACCAGGCAGGTTTCCATTAACCCTCAAATTGCTCAAATTGAATCTGTAAATTGAAAATGTGTCTAATGGAAACACGACAAATTAAAAAACAAAGTCGGCAGGTTAATCTGAGCTTCCCGGCCGTGTTTTTGAGTCAACTATCCTGATCTGATTGACATTAAGGTGGTAAATGACTTTTATTTATTACTTAAAGATGTTCCCAATTATTCTGAAATTTTACAATGCAATGTCAGAAAAAAAAAATCTAAATGTTGCAACATTTTAAGGAAACAGATTTAAGACATTTGAATACCAAAAAAAACTTATTTCCACCCAGTGCATTTTAAGTCTCTTACGTTTGGGAGCTAAAAAGCTGCTCAAAACGCAGCGAATACTCGCTAAAAAACAACAAGTTTTGTTGTTTGTCAGTAGTTTTTTTTTGTCTGCAGCTCGGAGACTTTTTTAAAATCTGCCTCCGAGGTTCAAACATGAAGAGCAGCAGTAACTCGACAGCCTCTTTTCCCTAATTATACCTGCTGCTGAGATTAAACCAAACACTTTCGAATAAAAACGTTTGGTGGTCGGGGAGGCGGGAGCGGCGGACCACCCTGCACACTCACGTCACTAAATCACACAGTATTTACTGTCGGCTGTCTTGTGTAATTCACGGTGGGTATCGAGCTCTAAAAACATACCTGAGTGTAAGAGTTTAACAAATCCCTCTGACTGGAGTCTGATTTACGGCTCTCAGCGCTGTAATCGTATAACTATCAGAGGGAGCTTAATATGAAAGAGCTGCAGCTTCTCCTCCAGACATCCAACCGGCAGCACCCGAAATAACGATTATTTCATGTTTCAGCCTTCGCGCTGACCGTCCGCCTGCAGCGGCGCTTTACTCTACCGACCAAACAACGTGAAGTGAATCCGACACGATGCAACGTCTGAATTTATGTCGCAAAAAACATCCATCAAACTGTATTTATCGAGGAGAAATATTCAAAAAACACCAAAAAAAATGAATAATATTTGATAAAACTATTTTAAAATGATGTTTAAAAACATGATTTTTATGAGGTACGGGGATGAAGAGGGGTCACAGGGGTTATAATTTAATTATTTGGTTACTTCATATTTATTTTTTCCTAGTTTATCATTTTTCTGTAAATAACGTAAAAGTAAGTTTTTCCCTACATTTCCCGACATTTTTCCCTATAGGTTATTAAAAAATAATTTTATGTATCTAATAATTTGTAAAACACTGCTTCCCAAGCTGCTTCACATCATTTTGCTAAATGTTTTAAAGGTTTAAATATTTGTGAAAGACAGCACGAGGAAAGTGATGTCGCTCCAGGTTCCAAAGGGTTAATTAGTGATTTTTTTAAATTTTGTCACGTCTCGATTAAAAACAATTTTTAAAAATGTTCTTTTTCTGATCATCAATCCCAAACACGAACACGCTTCACCGACAATCTGACAAAAATCAAAACAGCTGCAGATTATTTCTCAGTAATTCGACTCGTTAGTTGAATAGTTTGAGCTCTGAAGTCGATACAAGTCGATACAATTTCAGGAAGTTTTTCGAATTTTAAAACGTTTCTAAGATTTTAGGACATTTTCAGTATTTTAGCAGATTTCTAAGGTTTTACAATGTTTTGAGTATTTTAGGTTAGGTTTAGGTGTTTTGGGGATATATGGTTGTTTCTAAGATTTTAGGACATTTCCAGAACATTTCTAGGATTTTAGGATGTTTCTAGGATCCCAGGATATTTTTAGGACTTTAGGATATTTCTAATATTTTAGGATGTTTTCATTATTTTGGGACCTTTTTAAGTTGTAAGTATCCCAGTTTAAGTTTCCCGAATTTTAAGACGTTTCTACGATTTTAGCACATTTCTAGAATTTCTCAGCATTTTTCAGATTTATATTTCTATTATTTTTGGATGTTTCTAAGATTTCGGGATGTTTCTAGGCTCAAACAGTGACGTCTCCTTTCTACTGAGGAGTCCGTCTTCTTCTTCGTCTTTGAAAAGTCTGAGTTTGAGCTTCAAAGATAACTTTGAACTTTGAGCTTTCATCACGGCTCTCAGGAGAGACGCTGAGACGCTCGATACGAACCCATAACTCAGCTCATTACGTAAAACACCGATATGAGATATTATTTGAGGAACACACACACACACCGTTTACACAGATCCATGAACCACCAGAGGAATGTGTGTGTGTGTGCGTGTGTGTGTGTGATGTCTTCAGTAAAGACACGAGGACATTATCTCCACTCCTCAGTGCTTCAAAGAGCGGTCTGAGAGTCTGGACCTGGTTTCAGGTTTAAGGTTAGAATCAGGTTTAGGTTAACCGGCTCAGGAATGTATGATGTCACCGACGGTCCTCACAAGGAGAGCAAATCTGCACGAGACCCCCTGGTTAGCATGGAGGGTCAAAGGTCAAATGTTAAATCACAGCGAGAAACACACACACACACACACACACAGACACACACACACACACACACACACACACACAGAGAGAGAGAGAAAGTAAAATGTTAAAATATGAAAACAAAGTTCAGAGGGAGGAAAGAAAATATAGAAATAAAGCAAAGTCACACACACACACACACACACACACACACACACACACACACACTCTTTAATACCTTAGTGTCTGACATCACCAATCACAGCTCATCAATCATCAGTCTGACTCAGCGGCTGGGTCCTGGCCCAGTGCACCATGGGAAAACAGCGCTGATGATGATGTGGTTTCAGTGAGTCTGACTTCACTGTGTGTGTGTGTGTGTGTGTGTGCGTGTGTGTGTGCGTGTGTGCGTGTGTGCGTGTGTGTTGTGGTGAAAGCAGTTTTTAAGTCATTAACTTCAGAAACTATTACTGAATTCTAGGATTTGAGGACGTCACTGGATTTTTTTTCTTGGATATAAGGACATTGTAGGATTTTAGGAAAATTTTAGGATTTTTTAGACATTTATCAGACTTTAGGACGTTTCTTGGACTTTAGGACATGTCTGATATTTTAGGACGTGTCTAATATTTTAGGTCATTTCTAAGAATTTAGGTCTTTTCTAGGATTTCAGGACATATCTAGGATTATTGGACGTTTCTACAATTTCATGACATTTCTAGGATTTCAGGACTTTTCTGGAATTTTTGGACATTTCCAGGATTTTAGGACACTTTTAGGATTTTAAGACATGAGGGTCTCAGCTGTGTCCTCTGTCGGGGGTGTGGGGGATCCTCCTCTGGCTCTTTTTTTGATCAACAAGCTCTATTTTGATGCTGTTTTATGTCTCGTGACACCTTACGGAGACCAAAAGGACAAAAACTAATCACAGAGTCCATCACTTTATTTTTATTGTGAATTAGAAAATGGTTTGGGGGGCCACCCAACACCTTATCGGGGGTCAGATTTGGCCTGTGTGCTGTAAGTTGAGCATCACTGCTGTAAAGTAAGGCAGTACTTGAGTAAATGTACTTTCCAGCACCGACTGAATCTCATCAGCAGATTTTCAGTAACTGATAAACAGCTGTTCGTCATTTAAAGCATTTAAATCAGTGATTACTGAGCAGTTTAGTTATTGTTGGTAATAAACGTCATTATTCACACATGGTGTTATTCCCTACTGTAACACACACACGCACACACACACAAAGACACACACACACACACACACACACAC
>NW_024614091.1:0-1042 GCF_008729295.1 Plectropomus leopardus
AGATTTTAGAACAGGGAAATCCACTGATTACTGATTTTGCAGTGGATATAGTGACTTTTTGAGCCTGAACAAAAAGAGACATTTTATGTGGTTTGTGCACAGGTTTTGCACCAATGTGACTTAACAATTTCACACAAACTTTAGATTTGGTTAACATTTTCCACACCACACCACACATAGCTTCCACTGAATGTGCAAATCATTCAACTCCAGTTGCAAATTACTGATTACCATCTTTTTTTTTTTTTATACTTTTATTGTTTTGTTTTTTTCTGTGTTACTGTGTACTGGTGTTGTAATCAGGGGTAGTAGATTGTGTTTTATTGTATTTGAAGAAAGGTTGAATGTCTATAAGGTAACATGATTTAGTTTGCAATATACATCTGGTCTTTGTTCTGACAACTGGGGGTTTTTGGTTTTGTGTTGACAGAATTTGGTAAATTTGGCAATTATTAAAACCAACTTGTTTTTTATGTTGCTTATTTAGTAGTTTTGAGAAATACAAACATATGTACCAGCATAAACAAAATAAGTATACAAAAAATAGGTACACGTGTATACTTGCCCACAAACTTTTGCATGATGGTCTAATACTTTGAACAGAACCAGAAAGAAAAGGAAAAGATGGTATTGTGACCTAAAATAAATCTAACCTCACCTAACTAAAATCCTAGACTTACAGCACTCCAGTTCCCTGATCCTGGAGGACCCCCTCATCCTCATCAACTTTCCCATATCCTCCAAGGTCACAAGAACAATCTTCAGGAAAAAAAATCAGCAGTTTATAAAGAGTAGAAAGGGAACTGAAATGCCTTGTTATGAATACCAGAACATCTTATCTTAGATCTCCCCTACCTACTGTTTGTTACGGACTGACACTGACAGTTCAACACTCTCATGAAGGGTATCTAAAATACCGATCTCTGACTGCAGACTGCAGTATGTGTGTATGCATATCATGTATATATATGTACAAATATATAACATCGGATCGTCGCCTGTATTGTATTATAAATATTATATTATACATCACTATATATAT
>NW_024614092.1:0-276 GCF_008729295.1 Plectropomus leopardus
ACACACACACACACACACACACACACACACACACAGACACTCACACATACACACATGCACATAGACACGCACACACACACACACACATAGACACTCACTCACACACACACATGCACAGACACTCACACACACACACGCACATAGACACACACACGCACATACACACGCACATACACACATAGACACTCACACACACACACATAGACACTTACACACACACACGCACATGCACACACACACATAGACACTCACTCACACACACACACACATAGACGC
>NW_024614092.1:360-1113 GCF_008729295.1 Plectropomus leopardus
ATATTTCTGTTCATTATTTTAATTTTTTAAATATTTTAATTATTATTTTCATTTGATTTTTCATGTTTATTTTGTTTTCTTTTCCATGGATTTTCATTTGGTATAATTTCATTAATTATTTTCATTTTATATTTTTATTTATGTTAATGTTTTTTTTTGTTGCATTATTCATTTTTATTCCTGTGTAATTTATTTTCAGTGTCATTTTATTTTATTTTATTTGCCTTATGCATGTTTGCATATTCATATACGCCTCATTGGTGCTTCTTGAAAATCCAATAAAAAGAGACGCGTGTGATTCTGACTCTGTGTTTTCGTGGTGTTTGTGTTTCTTTAAAAAGCGAAAGTTTTGTCTCAGAACGCGACACGAAAAGAAGAAGAACAAGAGTTTGGTCCGAAGCTGCCGCCTCCGTCAGCTGCTTTCTGTGAGTGCACACACACACACACACACACTCACACATACACACATGCACATAGACACACACACACACACACACACACACACACACACAGACACTCACACATACACACATGCACATAGACACGCACACACACACACACACATAGACACTCACTCACACACACACATGCACAGACACTCACACACACACACGCACATAGACACACACACGCACATACACACGCACATACACACATAGACACTCACACACACACACATAGACACTTACACACACACACGCACATGCACACACACACATAGACACTCACTCACACACACACACACATAGACGC
>NW_024614093.1:0-1895 GCF_008729295.1 Plectropomus leopardus
TTGGCAAAAGAATTGATGGTGGACTTCTTGGAGCATGTGGGTATAACAGACTGAACCAGCAACCGGCTGATTATCGTTGTGAACATCAGCGCTAGTTGGTCTACACATAGTTTGAGAAACCACCCACTGATACTGTCTGGTCCCACTGCTTTCACTACTCCTGCTTTCTTTCTTTCTCTTCACACACCTGAAAGCCCTCCTAAAATCATGCTCAGACAGGGTGATAGATGTTAAAGATACACCCATCCATCAGCCTTTGCTCCAGCTGTTTCTGCTGGTTGCCACACCAGACAAATTAAACATTAAACTTATTTAACTCGATTTCTATAAACATATCAGCACTTCACAAGGAGGAGGCATGGACCTGTAATCTGCCCTGTTCATCAGTTTTTGATCATTTGTCGTTGGTTTTTCCTATCATCGTGAAGCAGAATTCTCTAAGCATTGGATTGTTCACTCACTAAGCTTTCCACTGTTGTGAGACAGGTTGGTTTTATCATATAATATCAACTCATACAAGTTTTATGGCTAATTTCCACCAGATCCGTGTTCGGTCCAGCTCTGAACTGCCACAGCAGACGAAGCAAATAGATCACACTGTAGTCTATGTGTTTACTTCCACTGGCTCACTGCATTGTGAATCCACTCCGTCCCAACTCCGGCAGTCCAGACCCTTGTGGATCAGATACGTAAGGCTTCTACTTTTGTCGGACACTGGAGCACTTTGCATCAATTCAGTCAAATTAATTACAGAGCAGACAGGAAGTCAGACAGCGACACAGCATTAAAACATCCCTGTTCATTTTCAGAATAAAACACTACGTGTTTACGTCTGATCGTAATTCATGTAACAACATCAACAAAATGTCACGATGGGAGGATCCAGACCTGGAATCAACAGGTCAGGTTTTCAGAGGTCACTATCAACAACATGGACAGGGAGAGGCTGATTATGGAGATGGAAAACCACAAAATTATTTATGATACCACACATCCTCTTTATAAGGACAACCATAGAAAGGAAATGGTGTGGAAAACCATATCAGGAATTATGGGAGTGGATGGTGAGTTATTATTAACTCCTCAATCTCGCCATTCGAGCTGATCTGGCAGTGCTGCTGTTGACGGATGAGGGAGCAAAACTGCAGCTTTGCTGTTCTGCAACGCACATGCAAGTGGTGAAAATCCAGGGTTAGAGTATTATTTTTTCAGGGTAGATCCAAAGAGCACTTGAGTCAATGATGACCCTGTGGGCAGGGTGCTAGTATGTTGTGGCTGGATAACAGTAGAGTGGCTGAACAGGCAATACCTGAAGCTCTGTCTCCTCATTCAACATCAGCCCCCCCAAAAAAGAGCTGTGAGACAGCTTCTCCTGAACTCACTGAGGGCACAACAGGTCACACAGAAACACACCCGCAGTCACCTGCTGGACAACACTACTTTAATGACATCATGACATACCTGCAGTTACAGTTAAAGACATTTGAGTTGAGCACACTGTAACACTCTCCTCACTTTCTCACATCATTATTATTTCTTTCTTTCTTTCTGTTTGTTTGTTGGACTTAAAAGGACAAATTCACCAGCAGAGGCAAAGTCAGACTTGTATTAGTTTTTGTTGGAGACCTCAGACGTGTGGACCATACTAAAATGGTGAATTAATGTTGCTGTCAGGGCTAAGTGGAGGTGCTGAGATATTACGCGGCTGAGGTCACACCAGTCCACAGATCAGAGAGGAGCAGACTGAGGCCGATGGTTTCCACTTCAACATCCCCTCGACCTTGCAGACACAGACTGTCTGATATTGTTTTTTAACTCACTGAGTGCCAGCCCTATTATATAATGGAAAGTGGGTTGTGCCAGCTTTTCTGGCCATTTTGAGTCATCTTTCAAGA
>NW_024614094.1:0-2339 GCF_008729295.1 Plectropomus leopardus
TTTTAAAACTTTTTTTTGCTTATTTCTAATTACTTTTATGTAACAAATTCCTTGCTTATTTTAAGGCCAGTTCTTGTTAAGTTGCTCATTGCCTTCTTCTTGCGACAGGTAAAAGGTTCCTTGCAGAACTTAAAATGGTTCCTCTATGGCAGCACCATGAAGAACCACTTTTAGTTTTAACTTAAACCTTTGGGTGTGGGAATCATCTGTGTGCCATACTGTGGCATTTTTTGTTTCTTCTTAAATAAGTCATTGTGTAGTTTTTAAGTGTAATGTTCAATTTGCAAAAGCTCTGAGGTGTTCTGCTACTTGTGTGTACAGTTGTGTTAATTGTGTGTGTAGTGTTTGACAAAATGACCCTCTTTTTTAAAACTGTGCCTCAGCGATTGTAAAAAAATAAAACTGTAAAAAAAAACAGCAACAAAAAGCATTTATGGCAAAAGGTCTGTATAGTTAATGTATAACTAGAAAAATAGCCTTAAAGAAAAAAAAACAAACAAACCATATATTTCTCGCCTTGTTTCACGTCTCTGTGCCTTGGCAACACTCTCATAAACATTGCAGCTGTGGAGATGTTGATTGACCTGAGAGTTCAGTTACTGAAGAAAGCCCTTTTTTCTTTAGACGAGCTGTTCCCCCTTGAGTTCCTCCTGTGACCTCCAGCAAATGGAGCTGTCTGTGAGATTACGTAGCCAAGAATGTACTTTGATGTGTTGTTAGTTTTCCATTCAAATGCTTCTCTTATTCTAAGATTGTGCGGAACAAAACAGGTGAGTCCATCCCTCAGCCTGTCTCCCAGCTATTTTTAAATTGTGTTCTGAGGGATAGTTAGAGATAAAGGGAGAGATGGATTCTCAGGTTATGGGCTCAAGAATAAAGAGCTGAACTTAAAGGATGTAAAAGAGAAGTAGAATGATTTGCAAAGTGCTAAATTTGAGCTCTATATGTATGAAATTCTGGGTATGAGTTGTCTGCACATGGTTCTCAACATGGCTGTGCAAGCAGCAATAGCAGCCAGTGTTATGCTGCCTTCATGTGTTCCTTTGAAATATCATATTTAAAATATTTATCAGTTACAAGCACATGAAAAGCCCTCCAAAGTCATAATTACAAGTGTGAAATTGGGAAATTTGAATGATACCCGAGTTGCCTTGTTGTGACGTTTGCGTGACCTTTCTGGGCAGCAGAGATGACGGAAAGCATGGAAACAATGTCAACAATAGATGGTAAAAAAATATGTATGTTGTTATTTTGTTCCTAATAGCTATTATTTATTTTTAGCTGTTGCATATTTTAGTATATGTATCTACTAGCTGTAGCAAGCAAGCAAACTTTTAACAATAAAGCATGCCAGGTGAGTACACTAACATTGCTAACAAAGTTATTTTATAACATGAGTTGCTGACTTGATGTCATAAATGCATAAACATGTATTGCACATTTGTGTATTAAACATCAATTTTTGATCACATTTAAAGTGTTATATGGTATTAATGTTTCTGTTGTCTATGTAGAGTGACCCAGATTAAATATAAAAATATAATATATAAGAAATCCAAAAAAAAATAACATAATACATGAAAATATAAATAAACTGGAAACAGTTATTAACCTCTTGTTTAACTGCTTTTAGCATTAAAATGCAACCCATCTTCTTTGCAGTTTCCATGTTGTTCCCACTTTATCACATCAAAGCTCATGAACACAATGAAGTTGGAAGAATGAGTTCCCAACTTGGAAAGTCTGACCTTCCGACATCCCACAAATGCAGCATTAAGTCCAGAGGGATGTGCTAAAAGTGCTAGGCAACGACAACAATGCTAACAGAGCTAACAGTGTTAGCCAGTGAAGAAGTGGAGGGTGGGCGCTACGCTTCCACGCCAACTCAAGTGGGTTTGAAAAATGTAAAAGGCCTTTAATTTAATGGGCTACATTCATTAGAATTACACCAACGCGTATCGGCTTGCGCCTTCTTCAGGGTGCAGTGACACAAAGACAAACAGAGTAATCATGGTTGCAAAGTGATCTTAATGATTACAGTACCGGTACTGTGTATAATTGGGGAAAAAAGCGCAATCGCAGACACAGAAGAGTGTCTTTTAATCTCCCCAGCACTGATGATGATGATGATGATGATGATGGCAAGGACACTGATAACAGGCACGATCATCACCATACAGCTGAGGCCCAGAATTTTTTGGAATTCCATCCCAGGCAGTACAATCAACCTCACAGAAGAGGAAGAGGAAAACGCGGAGGGGCAGGAGGGGACGGACGTCCTTTTCCACGCCTGTCCACGAGGAGCCAATCAAAACATCGGCAGTGATTAACATCTCAGA
>NW_024614095.1:0-1543 GCF_008729295.1 Plectropomus leopardus
GTGTGTGTGTGTATGCATGTGCAGTCATGTGTTGTGTGTGTCCTTGCTGCTATACGAGAAGCAGTAAAAACCCATGGAGGTGCATTAGAGGTGTTTTACCATGCTGCTGTCATTGTGGCTTGTCTGCTGGTGGTGACACTGAGCGCTGTTTTCCTGCAAAGGTCTACTATGTCTCCCCTTTTTCTCTCCATTCACACTGTACTGCACATAGTCTTTCACAATAAAATTCTAGGCCCTTTCTTCATACACTTAATTTCCTATGATCACTTCTTTCATTTCTCTTTTTTGTTTCATTTTTGTCGCGCATTTGCAGGTGTACATCCTGACATTCTAATGGCAAGCACTGACAGGACATGTGAATGTCACACAGTGCATGCTGATCTACATTCCCCCACTCATGCACAAGTACACAATAGAAGTGCAGAAAACTGCTGGTCACCAAATGGCCATTTGAGGCTGGCTCCAGAACAGAGTAAATCCCCATAGACCCCAATGTTAAAATGCCCAACTTTACAGCAGAAATAAAAAAACGGTTTTGGTCTTATCCTAGCTTATTTCAGCATTCATGATAACTGTACAGGGGATGAATTTCTATATAACTCCCTGTTTACATTTTATTAAGGTTTAATGTTAAGCATATTTAAGGATGGGGCAACCTGCGTGGAGTTGCTACAATCGAATCCACCCCTAGCTCCTCCACAGCTCCAACCTCTCTGCCAAAAAAAACAAAAAACAAAAAGGTGACGATGACTGAAATGCTGAACTCAACTCTTCAAAGCTGCAGTCCACAAACCAATGGGTGTCGCAACACTAATTGCCTCTATTATTTACAGTCTATGGTTTCTACCAACTGACATGAAAACATGCACAATAAAAGCTGTCATTATCATTTGACTTATTGTCTTTATCTGTGACACAATAATAGATAATATTGCCCAAAATAATAAATAAAAATCGCTATTTCATCACAAATATTCATTAGAATGGACTTTGCCTTTTGAAGAAATCAATACAAGGTGGGTCATGTTTACAAGCCAATTAGATGTATTCTTCAGTCCCTGTATTACTGCAAACTACTTCAGTCATATTCCTTTTGATTTACGTCATCAGTTGCTGACTGTCTGCTTCAATAAAGTTTGCCTGTGGTTTACCACCTTTTCCTTTTATTCCTTTTATTACATAGCCTGATAATCACACTGTTCCACTCGTTTCATTTATCAAGCCTGGATTCATAAAGCTCTGAAATAAGCTATAAATAAGTTAAAATATTTTTGCCAACTATTAGCCCGGGCAGTGTCTATTCACATTGTCACTGATATAAAAACACATCATGTCAGTTGAACATTTTTCAAGTTGTTGTTGAGTGAGTGGAGAGAGATGACAGAGCTGCCACACAAACACACTCCCTCACACATGGTTGCTAGCAGGCTTACTGTAAAGCTAATGGAAAGCTACCTGGATGGTTTATGGCAAATAAACCCAAAAGGGTGTTTGTGTGTTTTGTTTTGTTTTGTTTTGTTTTGTTTTGTTTTGTTTTGTTTTG
>NW_024614096.1:0-4013 GCF_008729295.1 Plectropomus leopardus
ATTTTGTAAAATGAACAAATATTACATACACTCAAAAGTATTGTATTTCATGTCTCCATCTGCTGGTGGGCCATGAAGATAAGAATCTGAGTAATATAATGTTAATTCTCCTACAGAAGACTTAATGATCACTTACATTAAACAGGGGTAAAAGTTGATTTATCAATATCTGTATCTGTTATAGACCAAATGGTTGTTCTTATGTCAGGATATCAGATATTGGTAAAAAAAAATATCAAATATAGTGCATCCCTTAAGTGTATGTATGAAAATATGACGCGTAGCATAGTAAGACTGTCAGCAGAAAGACATTTTTATGCTCTAAACATAAGTAATAAAGTAAACAGCCAGTAAATATAATATAAAGCAGTGTCTGATAAATGGGGAGTGTTTTCAGACACAGTCTAGGTCGCCAAACCATCCCATAATTGAAACATAAAAGATGAATTCTGTATTGAAGTGACAGAGGACACACTTTGTTTGATATTGTTGAGAACTGATTTGGTGCAAAGCTGAGAGAGCAATATTACAGGTTAGACTATTAAGATGGTAATTTGTATGAGATAGAAGGAAACCCTCCCTATCTGTCATCCCTCTTCCTGTCTGTCTTGTTATGTTTCACTACTCAAACAGAGAATGCATCGTGAGTCACAACCAATGAGATGCTGCTGTCAGGCATATCGGAAATATGTAGTCACTCACAAGTGACAAGTATTTCAGGAAGTTGGCAACCCTAACACAGACTGTGTGATGAAAAATCCAAAGGAAGTCGGGAAGTTGACTTTGATTTGTGATTGTTTTGGCAAACTATTATCTCCAACTCTGTGCTTGCAATAATCAGAAGAACTTCTCAAAACTTATGTAAAGAAGTATTTTTATCATTGTGCAAATCCCTGATGAGAACGCATCTTGACTTTGCAAGTTCGGTCTGGTGTCATTATTAACTAAAACATGTAGGAAAAAAAATGAGAATGTTCAGAGGAGAGCTACAAAATTAATTCATGGTCTGAAAGAGATGTCATATGAGGAGAGGTTAAGAAAATTTACGTTGACCAGGTCTAACACACAGGAGACACAGACGTGACATGACTGAGTTATATAAGCTTGCCAACAGAACAGAAAATAGGATAAAACTTTTTGAAACAAATTCCACTAAGGTGTGTCTCTGAAAAGGGAAAAAAGATTCTTCACACATTGTACAATAAAATCATGGAATGAGCTTCGAGAGGATGTAGCGCTGATTCCTTTAGTTAACTCTTTTAAAAATAGACTGGATAAATTCTGGTCAACAAAGAATATTTTGTATAATTCTAAGGCTGATTTGTGACTATTTCTTGGATTTTTTGTAGTTATCGTATGTATATCGTGATATTGTTTTGTTATACGGTTTGTTTGGTGTAGTTGGTGAGTCTGGTATGGAGGATTTTTTTTTCATTTCATTAAATTTTATTAAAATGAAATAAACCAAAAAATAATATTACCCAAAACTCACAGTGACAGGCACTAATTTTGAAAAAAATGAAATCTCATAGTATCAAGTGTTTATATGAATGTTTTGGTACCCTTGCTTGGAACATGTGAGAGCCGGCACGTGCCTGCTTTGTAATGTGTGTCTAGATAATGGGGAAAGCAGTGACTGATGGAAAGGTTAATCATTCTTGACAGATGGTATGTGCTTCTAAATCAGCATTAGGTGAAGTCAGACTCTGTGTGTGCGTGGCCACGTATAAAAATGTGTGCATGCCTGCTTAAGCTGTAATGAGCGGATGTCGGCCTCTTGATTGGCCATGAGGGGAGGGGGAGACCCAACCAGTCAGGCATCATGGGAACCAGCAGCCTCATTATTTTCAGTGTATGAGGACGACAAACAACATTGTATGCACCTCCTAACTTGTTTTGTGTGTGTGTGTGTGTGTGTGTGTGAGATGGGGGGCTGTGTAACATAAGACACAAAGCAGCTACCAACATAGTGGGAGCTGAGGTCAACCTTTCATCACGCTGAAGCTTCACCCAACTCCATAGAAATCAGCGGGAACCTCACCAAGGTCATTTCCTAGCAACAGTGACTCAAGAGGTGTGATTGGAATGACCCGACATTGAGAGGCGGCGTGTACGTGATCTGATGAGACTCAGTAAACCTTTTGTCTAAACCTCATAAAATCCATTGACCTAAGGATACCGCTTCACTGAATTGGCAAATAAAATGCTGACATTCACACGCACAGTTTTAATGCATAGCTTGTTGATTTGCCAAGACGTGCATTAGAGCCACTACGTTTCCATGCACTACATACATAAAACATGATTTCGTGTAAACAAAATGCCTCCGCACATGCACAACACCCCCGGAACATGAGTGCACACATAAACACATTCACACATTAGATGGGAAGGAAGTAGGAGGCAGAGAGCATTGGCCGGCACAATGTGATAAATGTGTTTTTACATCCCGGGTGCACACAAAAAGTCTCACACAAACACATGCAGCTACAGAAGAGGAAGGAGAGTGAAAGAGAGACAGAGAGGGAGCAGGTTTGGGGATGGAAGGGATGGAGAGATTATGAATGAGATGAGGAAAAACAAAAGATTTCTGTCATCTCTGTCAAAACAGATGGGAAATATTTCTGTTCATTTAAATAACATAGTAGGTGACCTTAAATAAAAGGAGCCAGTACTGCTTAGGGCTGCACTGTAACCAACTGCTGTGAAAATACAGCAAAATTCTAACAGTAATGCACACTTTTTTTTCCAAAATACAGTAAAACAACATATATCCTGATGCTTTTTTGAGCCAAAACAACAGTTAACATAAACAGTAGGCTGCTGTATGATTTTATGGCAGCATTTCTCATAGACCTAAAGACTGGCATACACTGTGTGATTTTGGGCTGTCCCAGACAAAAGATGACCAACGTGAAAAAAACGTGGTGATATCTGTGGTCGTGGCTCTAAAATGATGATCCTACGTCACACAATGAGACAGGTTCAAGGATGAAGCAAGGGCGAGGGCATGCACATCCAAAGGACTTCTACAGGTGCAAGATCAAAAATCAAACTTTGACTCTCTCAAAGGTTCACAGATGACCATTGCAATGGTCTTGTGGTCAAGACAGCCTGGGATAAAATTCTGACAGTCTGAGAAATTTGGGATGAGAATCTTACTGTGTGACTGCTGTTATGACCTACTTCTACTATCCAACCCATAGAAATGTAGATTGAAATCATGCACTGATAAGCACAACTAGTGCATGCTAAATGCAAGTAGATGCTAATAAATACTTAGACCTCTCGTTGCAAAATTGACATGCCATGTTGGCCTCTTTTCTCCAGTCACGACCACGTCCACATTCTCCTGCTCCTCTTCTTCAGACTTTTTGACATAGATAAATGATAAATAGCTACTATTGCAAGGGCTTTATTCATGTTTTCATTTTACCACTACAGCAACGCAGATGGATGACGCATTCTGACGCCGTTTTTTTTTCTTGCGTATTGATGTCGATGGACGTACATTGTAGCGTGCAATTAAATAGGTGTTGTCATCTTTCAGTCTGCATACATGTTAGCATGTATTTTAGGATTATGCATCCTCCACAGTTAGTTCGAGACTCTATGTCTACCTCAAGTAAAGACCTACCTATATATAGTTAAGCCTTAGTGCCTGTAAGTTGACCATAGATACCTGAGATGAACCAGTGCCAGCAGATTTAGCAACACAAACACATTCTTCACTTCTAAGAAGAACCTTAGTTCCTGACATGTTAGAATTTGATCCCAACTATCTACGTCAACTGCATAAATACCACTGTGTTTTCTCTTTTCGTTGTCGAACGGTCACTTGCATGTTTCCCTCGTTCCTGTGTCGACCCGAGTGCTCGTAATAAACATTTCCTGATTGAAGCTTCAACAGGTGCTCCTCAATTCCACCACAGAATATCATCCTATCAATACATCAAACGTGATGTTGTACCCAAATTTATTAGATCCATGTTGCACAGTGTAGCTTGCATTAA
>NW_024614097.1:0-1083 GCF_008729295.1 Plectropomus leopardus
CAGATCACGACCTCCGCCATAATACACACCACCACTGGCACGATGACCGATCAGAGAGGCAGCGGGTGGACCCCTGACCGGGATGAAAATGGGACGGAAGACAGCGTCCCCGAGCTTATTCCTATCTCTATTTCTCCTCCTCCTCCTCCTCCCTCTCCTCTCCCTCAAAGAGCTCCTCGCTCGGACTTTTTTCCGATTTTTAACTCCTCTACAACACGGACCCAGAACCAGCAGCCCGAGAGGGACCAACAACAGGCTGTTACCATGGCAACAGCATCAGCAGCAGCCTCCACCTTCATCGCCCGCACGCAGAATCCATGCGTCCAACCCCTCGACACCGTGATCCTGTCGGATGAGGGAGACGACTCCAGTGGCCTCCCCAGCCCTCCTCCCCCTCCTCCCCCCGTGAGGCTTACACCCATCGGACCCAGGACCCGAGCTGCGACCCAGAGAGCAGCTTCACAGCCCCCATCCCAGCCTGACCAGGCGGTAGCAGAGGACGAGCTACCGCTCCCGGAGCTTTTTAACACACACCTCCCCAGACGCAAACCCACCAGGCACATCTCCACCAATAATAAATTAAGAGACTGGTCACTTACCATTACGCACAAAGTGGTCATCATGGGGGACTCCAATCTCTCCAGAGTCCCCCCCTTCGCCAACGGACAGGTCCAAGTCGACAGTTTTCCTGGTGCCACCTTCAGACACGCGGAGTCTCTCCTGAGGAGAGCGATCTGCACCCAGACACCGGAGATCATCATCCTCTCCTTTGGCCTGAATGACAGACGGCAAAAAGCCAGGCCCACCATCATCAGGCAGCTAAAAAAGACTGTCCAGACGGCAACGGAGAGGTTCCCGGACGCCATGATCTTCATTCCTGAGATCAACTTCTCCCCGGACCTGCCCTACGGAGAGAAGCACAATCTTCAGGTATTGAACAATTACATCACAAAACATCACGACTTTTTTACGGCACTGCCAGAGGCAGATTTTAAAACTGAGAGAGACAACATTCACTGGACCCGCGACACAGCCACCAACATCCTAACCCACTGGAAAAACTGTTTAAACTAAAAGACCCCA
>NW_024614098.1:0-2764 GCF_008729295.1 Plectropomus leopardus
TACTTTAACTTAAGTACAATTTTCAATTCAGGACTTTTAAAAGGGTAGTATTGGTACTTTTACTTATGTAAAGGATCTGAATACTTCCTCCACCCTGACCCCTTTAAACATGATAGTAGCAGCTTTAATATGAAGCAGTGTTGGTTATTTTCCAAGACATGTTTTTTAATATCTTTTCCTCCCACAGTTTCCTCGAGCTCCACCTGGCCCTCGCAGGTCAGCTGAGAGACACAATCCCTACAGGGTGTCTGCGCCGAGGTCTCGGGGTCTCCTATCAGTCAAGCTGGAGCACTTCCAAACGAGTGGGGGTGTGACCTCACTCAGTGAGAGGGAGCAGCTGAACACAGAGATCCACTCATATCTCTGAATTCCTCATCGGATCGTAGCGTAAGACCCAGCCGGACTGCAGAGAAATCTGATTTTTGAATGTTAATTTTCTGCTCACTGCTCAAAGCAAGTGACTGCAGACAGATCGACTGGTTAAAGCACTCTCTTCTGCACCAACAAGGTCGCAGAAACACTGGATAATATCCAGTATACATCACAGCCTGACAGCTAAATATGGAGAATACAATGGAAAGATGAAGCTGAAGTGAAATTCAGGCTCAAGGGAGTGTTGGGACACACTGAGCCAGTCCTTGAGCCAATCCACATTGGGCCTGGGATCAATCGCCTCTGCCTCATATACCTACTGGCTGATGGTTGGTGGCTAATTGAAAGCAAACTGCGACACTGTACTAGAAACAGGCAGCCACCTGTCCCTTTTGTACCCTGTTTTTCCACTTTTAATGAATCAACATATGGCATCCTTCCTTGTCCCATCCACAGTTCAAAAATAGTCTGTACATTAATCTTTAATAACTATAGGAATCACCACACAGCGGAGAACGACATGCTATTAAAGTCATACAGCTTTAGATGCACATTTCATGGTGTTGTCCATCATTTTTATGAGTAATCGGTACATTACATCCGCCAAGTTAATAGCTGAGAACTAGGAATGTGGTATCATCAGGCACGAGACACAAGTGGTTGTTAAAAGCAGCAAAATTGTCTGCAAATTGTGGTGGCGATGAGGTCCAGGAGCTACTTCCCCTCAACCCCAATATAACACGGACAGTAAATAACTGTTGTTGCCATATTATGCCGTTGTTACTGCTTCGTAAGCACTGCCCAACTCTATGATAGACATCACACTGGATGCCATTAATGTTGTATTAAACGTCTCGCCCGGCACACTTCTTTTGTTTATTGAAGGCCATTCAATCTAAAATCACACACCGGGGCGACACAGTGACACAGACTCACAGACTCTATTTTCGCTGTATGAAAGTACCCGCATCTTACGCATTACAGGCCCATGAAGCTTGCACACTAGAAACATAGGGTGACCGAGCACAGGCGAGTGTGCCCTCTGCCCACTGCCATCAGAGCAACTGCCAAAAATTCAACACGGTGAACTCAATGGGGCAGAGCAAACACTTGTTTAAAACAGCATCCCCTCATTGACATGACTGGAGGTGGCGAGTTACTGGGCCGCAGTGTGAAAGCCCCTCAACTGCTGAGTGGGAGTTTCCACATGAAAAACACAGAAAAGATCACAGGTGGACCCGTCCTTTAATGGACTTAATGTAAAAAACACTGTTTAAGAAATATACAGTATGAAAGGATAAATGCAAACACACAGCAGGAGGACTGGAACAAACACAACCAGAGACCCTTTGATTAGATATGATCATGATGCTTTAGTGGCGATACAATATTACTGCAACTTTAAACACTTTGTGATACGCTGATTACTGCAATAACATATATTGCAATATACTGTGATTTACTCTGTACTTTCAACTACTAATGATGTTGTAAAAAACTTTGTCAACATAAGTTTTAACTAATAAGATAAATTTTAAGTGTGTTTATTTCACAGCAGATCATTTTTATTTTTAATTCAGCAAAAGGTGTCCAGCGGACAGCAAAAGCTACTGATTTTGTTCGTCTTGTATTAGCAAGGTCAGTAATTTATAGTTATAGAAGAAAAATCAATGCAACACTGGTCTTGTTTTGTTCCAGTTTCATGTGAACATGGAGAAATTCATCTGTACTAAGTACATGTGAAAGAAGACAGCTGAATTTCTGGGTGCAAAACTTAACAGCCTGGGTGCAAAAATATCTCTATTCAATATTCCACATTCATAGTTAGCTGGTGTGAAAGAAGCAGCTGGAAGAGTCAAAATCTGCCATCGATACTAAATAAATATGAGCAAAAAGCCAAGTCTATACATAATTAAAATACACAGACGCTCTCATACATAGTGTATATATTCATAAATATTCTGATAAGTGATGAAAAATAAGAAATATAAGCTCGCGTGAAATAAAAGCGCTCATTTCTGGAGTGAAGTGGCTCCATTGACAACAATTCCAGCTGACACAACAACACGCACACAGGGGAAGTGTAGCCAAGGGTGAGAGGAATTACACCCTCTTTAGCTCTGTGTGTGTGTATGTGTGTGTGTGTGTGTGTGTGTGTGAGTGTGTGTGCCATGGGGAGCTCCTAAACAAGTTCTCCAACTCCATTTGTGCTTCCTGGTAGGCTATGCTTGCAGCAAAGCATCGTGGGAAGAGTGGGCAACCTCAAGGCCACACATCAATAGAATCGGAACGGACTGCTTGACAACACACACACACACACACACGCACGCTTAGACACAGAAACACACAAAGTCTAAGCTCATAGAAGGAGGATGAAATATATGAGCTGCAG
>NW_024614099.1:0-2402 GCF_008729295.1 Plectropomus leopardus
CACCTGTTTATCTTGGGTGTGTGCTCTCTCTACACTTGAGGATCGTGAGGGGTGCAAACTTCTTTCCTCTGAGTTACAACGAGACTCGTCTGGAGAAAGGAGGTGACAGCGCTCCTTGGACCGTCCACGCTCCCTGTCCCCCTGCTGCCAGTGCTCTGACCGAGATACTAGAGGGAAGACATTCAGGAGAGCAGGGACAACATAAAAAAATGGAGATAAAGAGCAAAAGAGATGGCTATAGTGGGCGTTGTTCTGGATTTGACCGTTCCTGCATTGAACACCAATATTCAATGTTTACTAATGGTGAAAAAAGAACATATTCTGATGTGATATTAACAGGTGAGTGAGACTAACCAGCGGCCTTGTAGCTTTTGTGCCGAGGTCGATAAACTCGCTCAGGACTTTTCTCCTCCTGCCAAAGGCCGTTTACCTGCTGATCCGCAACAGTGGAGGCTGAACGCTTCATGGAGCCGCTAGCAGCCTCCGTCTGCTTGTATGTGAAAACACACAAACAAAGCAGACAAACATGCAAACACAAGGTACATACACAAAGAAAACATTACACATGCTGTAATTAGAATCGGATTATTCAATTTAGAAACAAGTGGACCATTGCAGAGTTTTTTTTAAAAACATGCTTTAGTCAGTGCAAAAGAAAGTAGTGCATCCTCATAAACAAGTTAGGTTTAGTTTCCTCATTCTGGAGATGAAAAATCTCAAAGATCACACCCCTCTTTACCAATTGTCGCCTCAGTCAGACTCCCAAAGTAACAAAAGACAAGCCCAAACAGATTTAAACTTCACGGCATCACAAAAGGAACGATGCACTTTGGCGTTAGAGCCCATGCAGCCACTGACGTCCTCAGGATCCAGCCTAGAGGCCATGTCATGGAAGATGTGTGTACCTGCGACTCTACAGCCAGACGGGGCATGGAAGAGGCCCGCACACACAGACCCCTGCCTACTGGAAGCTCCTGAGGGGCTTCACTCCCCCTACTGCTCTCGCCCACCTAGGTGAGTACAGAAACAAGAGAGGAGGGCAAGCAGAGACACCAATCAGGCTCGTCCCCCGCCAGGACTGCCTCTATATGCACGGAGGTCCAGTTCGGGTGAGAGGAGGGCAGCCATTTCATCACTGAGGCTCATCTATGATAGACATCGTCATCGCCATCCAATCAGAAGCCATTCCAGCCAAAAATGGACAACTAGCAACAGGAAAACTGACTCCAAGGCGGAATTGAAACAGTGGAGAAGACGAGCGAGAAGAGACAATAAACAAAACAGTTCACAGGGAAAGATGGAGTCCATATTTCAGCTTGGAGGTACATTTAATCATGCACGTTCAGGTCTTCATAGCTACACAAACAGAGCCAGACGACATCTGTCTCGGAGCCGAACACATTCCTCTGCAAGAACAAACACTAATATGTTTCAGAATAATTTCATATCATTCATCTAGCAAGCAATGTAGACCAGTAAAACCAGACAGTTCAGACACAGCAAAACAACAAGTTTGACAATCTGCCTTCGCTATTCCAACCTCCACAGGACTAAAAGACAGGAGCACAGAGAGCAGCGCTGCCGTGCTCTGCAAGGCACGGAGAAAAGTCACAGTAACGCCATCAATTTAAACACGTTTATACCATTTTTGTGTACTTCAGAAGATAAGATAGATAGATAGTAAGATAAAGTTTTGTTTTGTAAATGTTCTGTGTTCTAAAGACAGTGGTTCCAAACCCGAGGGAACCCCAAAGGGGACATAAGATAAGTGCAACACACATCAGCGTCATATGATGCTTGTTTAAACAAACGCATCCATTGTTTTCTATGGAAGTAAGCAGGCTTGACACAACCTAACTACTGTAACAGGACTGTCGTGATAGTTGCTTCTGTGCAGCTGTGCTGTTCTATTATTCTGAACATGGCATGGTGTGTTTTTAACAAAGAAGCTTAGAGATTTAAGTAGAGGTCGATATTGCTTTTTCAGGGCCTATACCTATACCAATTTTTCGTGGTTAATGACACCAATAACCAATACTTGGAATGGATATGCATTTACAATAAAAATGAAAATATTTCCGTCAATGTTTAGAATTTGGACTTCAACACAAAACTTTGATTAAATGCCTTTAGCAAATGTTTACTCAAAACTGAAATGTTCAACAACATATACAGTAAGATCCCAGCAACTTTTTTTAGAAATTCAAATTTACATAAAAAATGAATAAAAAAAAAATAGCTTCCTGAGGTTTTACAAAGTAAAAGTTGTGTGTGGCACTGACAAAGAGGCATTTTTTTGATATAAAGAATGTGACTTCATACAGCCATCTATTTGTTCGGACTCTTTTCAAACCTGCAGTGTGTTTTTCTGAATAACAGCATTAGTTTATAGTATAAAGAAG
>NW_024614100.1:0-3737 GCF_008729295.1 Plectropomus leopardus
AGTCACGAAGTAAAAGATCTGAATACTTCTACCACCACTGAATGAATGAGCAGCTGTTCAATCATCATAAAACCATAAACAACAAATAAATAAAAATCTTGACCATACCCAGCTTTCAAGTTTTAAAGGACCATGCTGCTTTGAATCCTGGAGTTGCTGCTTGAGGCTTTATTTCTGTTTGCATTTGTCTGAGTGAAACTCACCTTTTGTCATGTAAAGCTGCACGCTGTGGGATTAGTATGACGTCAGTGATGCTTAATCACAATCCTGCAATCAGCCAAACCCGACAGTCCACATTCTGCAGCTGCTTCAGGGACAATCAGACTGCAGCTGAGTGACAGTAAAATACTAAAATAAGGAAAAACAATTTTGTTATTTTCACAGGAAAACAACTGCCACCCTTATCTCTTGCCTTTCAAAGTCTTATTAACCTTAAACATGGATTTATTGCACTTTTTCCCCCCAAGACAACTAGAAGCTGTTTTAAAATGATTTATTTGATTTAGTTTATTGTACAAAAAGATGTGCATATTTTTTTTAGTATCTGTGAAAGCGTCAAATGACTTACAACAATTTACTTAAAGTAGCTTTTACTCTGATTTTGCTACATATCCTTTTTTTTCAAATAATATTTAATAAGAATGGTAGTATGTTATATACATAGTAAACTCATATACATTGACATTACGCTAATCTGTACAATTACTCATTTTCGTGTTGGAGCTTCCCAGCCACATTTATAGTGTCACATATATTGACTTGTCTGCAGCAGAATCACTATATTTTTCTGACTTCATAGAGGTCAAAGGTCATCTGGAATGGGAATAGTCCATGAAAGCATCATAATCGATAACACCAATAACAAAATGCTGAATTGCAACTAATTACATTTACTCAATTACTTAACATAAGTACAGATTTCAGGTACTCTACTTCTAGTGCAGGAATATTTCACATTTTTACTTGAATACATCTGACAGTTTTAGTTTCTTTGCAAATTAAAATTTTGCATACAAAACAAATAGAAATATACAAGTCTAGTTGATGTATTGGTCTATTGATAAATTGGTGAATTGACAGAAAATGAATGTGAAACTTTTGTAAAGGTTGAAGTCTTTTACATAAATAATTAACAAAAATTTGTGCTGCCTTCAAATTCTGAAAACTCCACACAGAAGCGCCTGAGCCGGCCAGCATTTTCAAACATCTTGCTGTGAGGCGACACTGTTCCTAAATTAGTGCCTTAACTGATGGCAGGAGTTCAACACTGCACCTCAGCGACGGGATACATCATATGGACGTCAATGGCTGCAGTTTTACACAATTCTCTAACATACAGTACATTTACACAATGTTAAAAATAAGTGGAATTGTTGTGTTAGTTTGACTAAAACTGGATGTTTAAAATCCATGTAAACATGTTAGTGTGATGTGTTTCCATGAGGTGTATTTTATATTCGCAATTTCAATTTGCACAATTTGAGGGTTAATGGAAACCCATCTAATGTTGAACTAGGGCTGCTCAATTATAGCAAAAATAATAATCATAATCATTTCGACTGATATTGAAATCACGATGATTTAACATGATTGTTCACTGGCCGTGAGAAAATCATGCATTTGTTGAACATTCACTCTGCTGTTTCTATTAACAACAGATGTCTTTTAACATTAAACACAAGTGAACTGAAAAGCAGTAAAAGGTTTGTGGTGCAGCAGCGACTGTGTAATATATCTTGCAAATTATTGCTGTTTCTTCACATTCACATAATAATGAAACCTAAACCCAACTAAAATGATTTAACAATACATAACAGTTACTGTATCAATAACACAAAAATAAATTTGAAGTTTAAAATAATTGTTTCACTAACTCAGGAGAGACACAGACATTTCTCCATTATCTGTTTAGAAGCAGCTGGGAGTGTGACTACAATGAAAAAGCTGGTCCACCTTAACAGTCCACCTTAAGGGACCCTGGTCAGGTTCCAGTGGGAAGCTAACTTTGCTTGCTAACTTCGGGGCTAACGTCTGTCACTTTAATCAGCAGCTGGCGAAGGAAACATGGGAACGTGTCTCGGGTCTTTAAGAGTTGTGGCATTTATTCACTGACAATCAGCCTCAACTTTTCCCACATCACAGCTGCGTTTTACTTCATACTCTCTGTTCCTCTCACTGCAGCCTCACGAGCTGGGTTTCCATTACAGATCTGTGAAAAACTTAGCGATATTTTCAAAATTTCGATAAAAAGCAATTGCAAGATGACTGTGTTTCCATTGAGTAATATAATGCGACTTCTCTCACAATGTTGCAATTATCTTGTTATCTTGTTATCTTGTTATCTTGCGAAGTCAAAATTGTAACTGAAAATAAAATCTGATTCATTGCCCAGCCCTATGTTGAACCAAAGTCAGCACCGATGAGCGCGTTTGCCTAACTCAGAAATATATAACACACACAATATAACAGTAACAACAACAGCGCGACCACAGAATAGGTCCATTTTCTTCTTTTCTGGTGGTACTCTTGTTGAAGATGTCTGAAGCTTGTTTTCTCCTCCTCCAGATTCTGTTTATCCTCCTGACGTATTCGCTCCCAGGTGTCCTTTCGTTCCTTGTCCCACGCGTCTCGATCTCTCTTCATCTCTTTTCTAACCTGCTCCAGTTTCTTCACAGCATTTTCCTTCTGCTCTCTTTCTGACTGAACCATTTTCTCAGAAGCCTCCAGTTTTCTTCTCCATTCCAGTCGATGAGTTTCTTCTTGTTTTTTCCGTCTCCTTTCGTCTTCCTCCCGTTCTTTCTTTCTCTCCTCGCGCTCCTTGTTGAGGCTTTCCTCCTTGTCCTTCAGCTGTTTTACCTTCAGGTCAATCTCTCTACACTGTTCTTCGTTTTTTCTTTTTAGTGTTTTCAAATCTTCCTCATGTTTTCTCTGGAGTTCCTTGTCCTTTCTCTTCATCTCTTTCTCCTTCTCTTTCAAAAGCCTCTCCACTTCCACCTGTATGACTTCCTCTGTGTCGTCTAACATCTCAGTGTTGTAGAAGCCGCCGTTTTCCCTCACCATGGCATCGATATTGGTCAGCAGCTCTCTCACTTGTGTGCGGTTCTTGTCATCTTTGTTATTGAAGACCTGGTATCTTCCTCCACAGTCACTGATGAGTTTTTTAACAAATACATCGCAGTCTTCGATATAATTCTCAAACGACGTGGCTTCCAGTTCGTCTCCTCTGGTGAAAATAATGATGATGAAATCTTCAGACTTCTTGCCAAAATATTTCTTGATCTGCTCCACAGAGTCTTTTTCTTCTTGTATAAAGTTCCCGATCTGCAGCACCAGTAAGAACACATGAGGTCCAGGAGACAACATGCTGATGCATTTTTTGATCTCTTGTTGAAATTCAGCATCAGTTGTGGCGAACATGCTGGGAGTGTTGACCACGACGACAGGCCGCCCGTCAGCCTCTCCTGTTGCTTTCTCACAAAACTTGTTCGCTGGCTTCGGGATGATTCTAGGTTGAAAGTGTTTTTTGCACAAAATCGTGTTTGCTGTCGAACTCTTTCCACTGCCGGTCTTTCCAATCAGCACCATCCTGAGAGGCTCTCTGCTCTGGTTTTCATCAGCTTTGAGTCTTGACACCTTCTTGATCAGAGTTTCAGTAAACATGTCCTTTGTGAAGCCTCCGGATCCTTCGAATCTCATCTTTTCCACAGCATCCAGCAGCTCTGGGATCTGCTGCTGGT
>NW_024614101.1:0-2069 GCF_008729295.1 Plectropomus leopardus
TGACCTCATCCATTTGTACAAGGAAACCACTTCTCAGAAAAAAACAGCCTCGGCATGGATGAATAGACTCAAGCTGTGAGTCTGGCAAACTGCTTCATAATCAAAGCAGACGAGGAAGCGATGGTTCCCACTGGGGTTTCTGTTTAACTGCTGTTTACTGAGGGGTTACAGCCAGCGCTGCTCCTTCAACCAATGAGTGTAAAAACAGCTAGATCATCTAGAGAGGCTGTTTTCACTGCGCCATTCTGCTCTGACCTTTGCTTTACCCGTCACAGGGGAGTCTGCCAGTGAGAGAGCTCACATATTCATTTAGCACAGTGATGGGCTAATGGCAGCCTGTGTGCAACACCAGGCTCTCCTCTCCCTTCATTTAGCCTTCAGATCAATGCGTTGCCCCTGCTGTTTGTGCATTTGGAGCATTTAAGCAGCGTTTCAGGCTCCTGTCTGCGGAAACGTGACAGTGGGAACAGATGATGTGACACTAAACAGAAAAAGAAAAGGACATGATTCATGGTGTTTGTGGTTTTTCACTGTTTAGAAGAAAAAAAACATGTAGTCAAGATAAAGACAGTAGAACATTGAATCTGGGTATCATCATGTGGGGATGATGCATTATATTTGCAGGGTCTGCTGAGAAGTCACGACAGTTTGCACAGTAACTTGATTTAAGCAAGAACAAACAAACTGCAGAACATTAGTTTAGTTAGTTTAGAGTTTAACAAACATCTCTTGGTTATTACAGGATTTCACTCCACTAAACAAATTAAAAGCTAAGTTTAGGTGTATTCACCCTCCACTTCATCCCAAATTACGGTATTTCCCGTAAATGGCATCATGACTAAGGAGTGCAGGCCGGTCCCGTTCCCATACATCTGAGCCTTTGTCCAGCTCTGAATGGGCTCTTTCTCTCTCTGCCCCCTGAGCGGAGGATCTGGGTTTGTCTTTATGTGGGGAGACAGAGTGGCACGCATGCACGTCCGGCCAGCTATGTC
Organism: Plectropomus leopardus; assembly: GCF_008729295.1. Taxonomy (NCBI): domain Eukaryota; kingdom Metazoa; phylum Chordata; class Actinopteri; order Perciformes; family Serranidae; genus Plectropomus; species Plectropomus leopardus. The sequence continues at coordinate 993 of NW_024614101.1, forward strand.
TTTCTCTATCTTTCTGTCTGTTCCAGTCATTCTGCATGTCCGGCTGCGTCTGAACCCTGATCTATGACCTTTTCTTTCTTTAGTCCCTGAGCTCTCAGAGGAAGGAAGCAGGGGGAGACAGACAGAAGCAAAAGAAAGAGAGACGGATAGAGAGAAATACAAAAAAGGTTTAAAGAAAAGACAAAAAATTAGAAAAAAAGACCAGAAAAGAGACCAAAAGAAATACAGACAGAAACAAAAACAGAGCCAGAGGACAAAAAGAAAGAAAGAATATGGATGGAAGGAAGGAGATACATAAAGACAAGGAGAGAGAAGAAAAATATAAAACAAAGAAAAAAAGACAGAAAAAACAAAAAGAGACATAAAAACAGAAAATACAAAATAGCTAGAGAGAGAGAGAGAGAGAGAGAGAGAGAGAGAGAAAGAGCCAAAAAAGTAGAGAAAGAAAATCAGAGACAAAAACAAGGGAGATGGGACAAAAAGAGACAGAAAGGGGGACAGATGGAGAGACGGAAAGACAAAAAATACAAACAACTTGAAACTGAAACTACTACAAACTTGAAAAAGAGAGAAAGAAAGGTGGGAAAGACAGAGAACAGCTAGTAACAGAGAGAAACAGACAGGGAGTAAAAAAAAAAAGAGAGAAAGAAATATCGACAGAGACAAAAACAAATAGCCAGAGTGAACAAATAGACAGAAAGACAGAGAGATAAAAGACAGAAACAAACAGAAATATCGGCAGAAAGAATAGACAAAGAAAACAGACACAAAGAGAAAAATGTCAGAAAATAAAGAACAGCTGGAAATAGAGTGAGAGAAGGAGAGAAAAAAACAGTAAAAAGATTTTAAAAAATGAGCAAAAGAAACGCAGAGACAAAAACAAATTGAAAGAGGACAAAAAGAAACAGAAAGAAAGATAGACAGAGAGACAGAAAGGGAAAGAGAAAAGCAGACGAAACTAAAAAAGAGACAAACAATAGAGAAAAGAAAGCCAAAAAAAGTCAGAGAACACCTGGAAATAGAGAAGGAGAGTGCGAAATACAGAAAAGAGACGAAAAAAGTACAGAAAGAGAGAAA
>NW_024614102.1:0-1297 GCF_008729295.1 Plectropomus leopardus
CCTGTTGCCGTGGTTTCCGGCAGCCTGGTGTGTTGCGTTGTTTGGTCTCATGTTGAACATGATGACAAGCCTCCTGCTGAGGGGAGCGCCGTCCTAATGAGGACCACATGTGGGAAGGGCCATCTGTCTCCAGCTCAGAGTGCTGACTCCACAGAGTGAGCCTCCTGCAGGCTGGACGAGATTACTTAGGAGCAGCAGGAGGAGGAGTCGTTCCTCCCTCTGTATTCACACATTATGTCTGAGTGAGGAGACGAGATGTCTCAGCAGAGCATTACGTGCAGGTGGACCGCAGGATCAGGTGTGTGTGACGCACACAGAGAGAGGCCGAGCACGCTTTCTCCTGCTGCTCCTGCTGCTCCTACTGCTCCTACTGCTCCTGCTGCTCCTACTGCTCCTACTGCTCCTACTGCTCCTGCTGCTCCTACTGCTCCTGCTGCTCCTGCTGCTCCTACTGCTCCTGCTGCTCCTACTGCTCCTGCTGCTCCTGCTGCTCCTACTGCTCCTGCTGCTCCTGCTGCACTCACTCTGATCCTGCTGTAACACATCTACTTCTACACACACACACACACACACACACTGGTCCACATATTCAAACTGTCACTAAAACGGTTGTAATAATTTTCTGCGTGTCGTCTCCGGATGTTGGGCAGACAGAGTCTCTGCAGGACTCCATCAAATCATGTTTCCACGTTTGCGTTTGTTTTTTATCGCCGTAAACTTCACAGATTCGCTCTGATGTTCTCAAGATAAGTTTTTGATTTTTATTCAGTTTCACCTCCACAGACTGTTGACAAGTTTTAACTCTAAAAATGTCACTACACTATAAGTCAGGTAATTGTATTACATTTGTGGGTTTTATGAAATTTTCATTGAGGAGAAGCACAGATTTTATGACGTCTAAAGGCGTCTTTACATTTCAGGGAATTATTAAAGGTCATTAAATGACTAAATGTGGTGCTTCAGCTGAACTTGAAGTCAGAGCACTTTATAAGTTATGATGCCTGAAAATAGAAACCTCTGAGTTGATTAAAGTTGACATTATTGAAACATATTTTGTATAAACGTACTCAGTATGAAAGTGAATGTCGTGTAATAACGTGTATGAAGATGTTTTATTAATCTCGGCCCCGCTTTGGTGTTTTCGCTGTCTTTCACGCGGATCTGCGAGGACACTAAAACGGTCAGACTTAAAGACGATTAGACTCCAGTCTTCCTGAAAATGATTTAAATTGAAGTAACAAGAGACAACAATCAGCTGAGGTTTCTCAAGAATTTATAGCTTTAAATTTGAATCATG
>NW_024614103.1:0-1689 GCF_008729295.1 Plectropomus leopardus
TTTTTCGACATGCTAAATTATGGCGTTTTTGGCCTTTTTTGGCCTTCGTTTTCACTTTATATATCATGATGGGTCTCTACAAGCTATAATAGATGGTTTTCAGCCATTTTTATGACATGCCAAAATTTGACATTTTTCGACATACTATACTATGGCGTTTTTGGCCATTTTTTCGACATGCCAAATTATGGCGTTTTTGGCCTTTTTTGGCCTTCGTTTTCACTTTATATATTATGATGGGTCTTTACAAGCTATAATAGATGGTTTTCAGCCAGTTTTATGACATGCCAAAATTTGACATTTTTCGACATACTATACTATGGCGTTTTTGGCCATTTTTTTGACATGCTAAATTATGAAGTTTTTGGCCTTTCTTGGATGGCGTTTTTGGCCATTTTTTCAACCTGCTAAATAATGACGTTTTTTGCCTTTTTTGGCGTTCATTTCCACGTTGTATACTATGATGGGTCTATAAAACCTATAATATGCCGTTTTCAGCCATTTTTATGACATGCCATAATTTGACATTTTTCAACATACTATACTATGGCGTTTTTGGCCATTTTTTCAACGTGCTAAATTATGATGTTTTTGGCCTTTTTTGGCTTTAGTTTTCACTTTGTATACTATGATGGGTCTCTACAAGCTATAATGTGTGGTTTTTAGCCATTTTTATGTCATGCCAAAATTTGACATTTTTCGACATACTATACTATGGCGTTTTTGCCAATTTTTTCAACATGCTAAATTATTATGTTTTTGGCCTTTATTTCCACTTTGTATACCATGGTGGGTCTCTACAAATTATAAGTAAAGTCAAGTGAAGTCAATTTTATTTATAGAGTCCATCATCACAAAACATGGTTTGTCTCAGAGGGTTTTACAGTGTACGACATCCCTCTGCCCTTAGACCCTTACATAACCCAAAGAAAAACTCTCGAAAAAAAACCCTTTGCATGGGGGGGGACCTCAGGAAGGGCGGTCGAGGACGATGAGAGATCCCTCTTGCAGGACGGACAGACGTGCAATAGATCTCGTAAATAACAAATGAAATACAATCATGGCAAAAAGGAAAGAGAAAGAGAGAGGGGAAGAGTTGGGGAGAGAGGGGGAGGGAGGTACAGCAATAATAGAAACAGATGCATGTCACATTACAATAACGATAGGTGTCAAATTATTAAATGCACTCTATGATGATGTTGAGGGTGATGATAAGAGTCTCATGCGTATATTGATAGGGAGGTTTCCAAAGGCAAGATCACGGCATCGGTGCAACCCGGGTCAGACCACGATCAGGGCGAGCAGGGGGTACAGTATCAGTGTAGCCAAAGCACGAGCACAACCATAGGCAGGGTCACAGCTACAGCACATCTATCACCACAATCGGGCACAGCCAAGGTTACAGCCAGGATGCAGGAAAACTAAAAAACAAGGAGCAGGAATGCTCCAGACAGGCAACGGGATTAGCATAATGCAGTTCAACGGACCCAGGCTCCATAATTGCAAACCCCAGGTAGTGACAGTACCATATGGCTTACACATGTGGTTTTCAGCCATTTTTATACCATGCAAGTTTTTGGCCTTTTTTGGGCTTAATTTCCACTTTGTATACGATGATTGGTCTCTAAAAGCTATGATGTGTGGTTTTCAGCCATTTGTATGACATGCCAAAATATAAAATTTTTTGAC
>NW_024614104.1:0-2133 GCF_008729295.1 Plectropomus leopardus
TTTAGAATTTTTCCAAACTATTTTTCCGTTATCCGTGACAACGCACAGAGCCGACTGTAAACGGACAAGAGGCCGTGTGATGCAGACTGCAGTAAAAACCTGCATATTATGAATACGCTGTGTAGATGCCCATAAAATGCTCCTAAAACGGAATAATATATATTCTACACATCTTAATCGGAAAAAGGCCTAATTTGGATTATCCAAAGAAAACATGCTGTTCTCACGACGTCAAATTTAGAATATTGTCGTGTTCGGTTTAATAGTTCATGTGCATGTGAAAGTATGAAGATAACAGTAAACTCCTCCAGTAACAGACGTCTCGCTGCACTTTCTTACTTCCTGTGGTGAACTGAAGGTGATGGCTCCGGGCACCTCATAGGCGATCTGCAGCGAGGCTCCACCCATATCCATGATGCCCACTGTGCGCCGCCTGCTGATTGGCTGCTGGTTCTGAGAGCCCGTCGTCACCTCGACTGTGGCGTCCTCTGAGGAACACGGAGGTAATCTGTGGTGTTATTGTGTTATTTTGTTATTGCGAAAATATTTGGTGTTAGTTTCAGATTCACGCTCACCGTCATCAGCGTGATCGAAGCGGCCCAACACAAAGTTAATGCCAATCCACGCGTACACTCCTTCAGGGGTTGAGAGGAAGCAGGAAGCCGATACGGAGACAAAAACAGACAGGAAGCAGTTAGAAACGCCAGAGAGCGATATTTCAGTTAAAATACTGTAGCGTCAAACCAGCATGATAACAGCATCACAGTGCTCCTCCGCCTCACCTTCTTGTTTCCCAGAGATCACCTCAACATGAGAGCGCGAGAACAGGAAGTCAAACTCCAGAGGAACGTCAGTGACCAGGTCCTCCAAGATGGCCGCCTGCTGGCTACATACAGAGACACGAGCCTATTTCACACATAGTTCCCAGAAATCACTGGAGATTTTCACTATTCACACATGCATTAAATTCAAGAACATTTCCATCTTGAGTCTCTCCACGCAGGTCGTGGTAATGCTGGGACAGCTTTGTAATTGCACTTTTCTCATCCTCTGGCATCTGTTTGTCTGGTTATACCTGTTTCGTTTTCTTACCGCTCTCTGGCAACATTTACACGCGATATGCGATATTATTAGGTGCACGTGTGCAAAAAGGTCGGCCATCTCTGACAGCTAGCTACGGCTACACCACTTGGACAAACCACGTATTTACCGACGCAGTACAAGGTCCTGGTAAATAAACAGAAAGTGTATAGGAAAGATGCAGATTTCATAAAAAACTGACTGTAACTCGTTTAATTCTGAACAAGTTTTTATGAAATTTGATTTGTTGAAAACATAGAAAATTAAAAATGATACTGGTTAGTTGTTGGAATTAAATTCACTTGCAGGGTGTACCAAATGAGCTCTATAGAAACAGTGTTTAACTATAAATACAATTTATCTTTTCAGTGTGCATATATATATATTTTTTTTAACCACGTGTAACCACAGACTCATCGTGTGTCTACCTCTCCGGCAGCAGCCTCATGCCAGCGGTGCAGAGGATGTAGAGCGGCGTCTCTTTGTGTTTGTTCTTTGGGACGTGAGCAGCAGCGAAGCTGAGGAGAGGATGGAGGTAGTCACTGGCCTGCGTTGGTTTGTTCGCCAGCGTGGAGATACCTGAGAGAGACACCGAAACACACGCATTTAACACGATCAGGTAAAAAAACTAAACTAAACGCACATTTGTTTTCACAAAGGAGCAAATTCTACAGACAGAAACTCTCTCTATTAGAAGAGACCAGCATTTTGTTTTTAGTTATTCATAGTCGAATTCTCCAAAAATTGTCCTCATATTTAACATCACTAGCTGAACGGAGAGTTGGAGCACGAAACACAAAAACCACAGGACTGATCTGTGCTGCAGGTTCCTTGAATAAACACTGATTTGGGAAATGCTGCTTTTAGATTTATTGCATCATACAGTTGGAACAAACTGCAGTTGTACCTTAAAGTTAAATAGCCTGTTTCCATCTATCTATCTTTCTGTTTATATACACATATATGCAGTATTATCTATGATTTATATGGTACATTTCAATTGTTTGTTTTATGTCATTACTTATGTACTCTGGTCTCTGGTCTCCCCTTTTT
>NW_024614105.1:0-4193 GCF_008729295.1 Plectropomus leopardus
TGATTATTGGCCATGAAGCCGCTTAGCTAGTTTCGTTGGTTGTTGGTCTCGTACAGTGGTCTACAGCTCGGCACGTGTTTCGTCTAAGTGCCATGCCATCCACCACCCCCTCCAGCAACTGACAACAAAGTCAGCTCATATACGATGTCACATTAAAAATTCTGATACTATGTGAATCAATTTTACAAATGTTACATATCTGTGGTTTGCAGAAACAGCAGTTGCACGTTTTGTTTAGGCACTGATTCAGGGACCTCCGATTGGTACGGTGATATATGAAAGCCTGCTTTAACTGAATTGACTTGAGGCTCGTCCACGATTGAACATGTTTTTCTCTCCTAGCTTGTGATGGTTCCCTGTCAGACGAATGTCGTGCACATCCTAGAGTCCTACGTCAAGCACTTTGCCATCAACAAAGCTTTCATGGCCAACGAGAGGTACCGGCGTCAGCAGAACACCACACAGAACAGCAGCCCACAGCCAGTCCCTCCAGAGAAGAGGTGAGTGTGCATAAGCTTTAAATAGACGGGGAAATAGTGTGATGGAAACGGACAAGCTTAGTCCAACATAAATCACCTGTTCAGACAGCAAGTGAATATCATCTGTCATCCTTTCTCCCCATATTGATATTATGGGATTTTTTTTCATTTACATGATTCATTTCTACATCTGACTCATGATCATGGATATTACCCAATCCTTCAATTTCCTTTATTTTTAAGTGAGGAGTTGTGTAAGGAGATGGTCGATGGCCTGAGGATCACCTTCGACTTCACCTTACCCATGATCCTTCTCTACCCCTCTGAGCAAGCTCAGTTCAAAAAGGTCAGCTCCTCCAGGCTTTTCCTGGCCGTCAATGAAAGCTCCCCCTGCTCCAGCAAGTAAGTGAGCCACGATGAAGCAAGTCTTCCATGTTGTTTTTGCTTGACTGGGATGCACTGCATTTGACTGCTGTGCTCTGCCATTAAGCTTCAGTTTTTTTTCTTCTCTTCTTTAATGTTTGAAGCACCCAACGAGAGCGCAGCCCGAGCCCGTTGGGACACAACCCACCCACCCCCCAATCTACAGACAGCCAACCAGCACTGAGCGACATTTCTGCCACCACACCCACTGCCCCAGCCCCCACCCCGAAACGCCGGCGTCACCCTGACATGGACTGTATCTCATTCCAGTCCCAGTCACTCAGACGCTCCACCAGGAACACATCTGGAGGCGACCGACCAGCTGAAGGAAGCAGTGGAGGTAATCACTTTGAACTGGATATGGTGCCATCTTGAAAATGCGTTTTATAATTGCATGTTTTATTAGTAATTTGATCCTTTATGTTTTGTGAAGCACATTTGTAAAATTGATTACACTTTTCATGTATGTGATGACTCAGGTGGAGGCAGTGCCACAGCATCCCCGCAGCTCAAACGGCGTTTGGTTGACACCTCAGCCCAGCCCAAGTTCTTCCTCAACCTCGACAGAAGTAAGACGCCGCCGCATAAAAAATATTACTTCGAATGACGGCTTATTCCGATAATACTATTACTGCAAGTTTCACCCTGACCTTGTGGAGTTATCTGCCACTAGTACCGCTTTTTTGGGCATTACTTTAAAGTGTGAATTTGTTGGGCCGTTTTACTGTTCAGGAAAATCCATCTTTGTTAGTTTGCAGCTTTAGCTACAGTGAGCGGTACAGTAAACAACACAAGTAAGCAAATTATCCAACCCATTCAGTCATCAAATTGGAGAAGTGGAAGCAAACTGAGAGAATATCAGACCGAGACAAATTCGTCAAGGATGCCAGGGCCCATTATTTGGCTGAAGTGTTATTAACTGACAACGTTATCCATACGACTTGAAAGCATAACGTTGGCGTGCTTACCCCGCATTGCTGCCATCAACCCTTGAGAACCACGGACATTTCCGAGGCTGGGTGCTTTTCATTTCAGCCTAGGCTGAGAATGTGTTACTGAATTTACCGTACTTCTTTCATATCAAAAAATTGAATTTGAAATTGAAATTGTTGCATTGTTAACATTTTTTGCTACATCTGTGTTCGACAAGCTGTACACGGATCAGTGTCGATGTCATGCATTGCGTAAAACATTTAATTGTCTTATACACTGTTGTGACAGCTTTCTGTATTTGTAGTAAAAAGTTTCGCCCAGTAGATGGTGCTATCGTACTTCTTTCCTCACATGTCCATCCCCTCTCAAGTGTTTAAGGATATCTTTGTACTTGTACTGGTACTAAAACTTTTAGCTGCTGGCATTAATTCAGTCATTGTTTATTTTGTTAGCCATGTTTCTGCAGTGACAAGCAACACAGCAAGAAGTGCATCTGGAAACATGTTGTTGTTTGTCTTTACCCAGAAACGCCGGTGCACAGCGGCTCATCCTCCCCATTACCCTTGACGCCAAGCAAAGAGCGAAGTGGGCCTTTCTACGGCCTTGAGAGCCGCAGAAACAATGAGCTTAATGAGGTGATGAAATTGTTTATGTGATGAACATTGCATTAGCCAGAGGGAACCGATGTCTTACTCAAGGACATAAGGATAGTTACATAAATGGCCTCCCTAACTGCAGGGAGATATTTTAAGCAACCTGTATTAATTGAAATTGTCAGACCAAGCCAAATAACTTGTAAATAAATCAATCTGGTCCTTGTATTTTTACCATTATCTCGCTATTGACTAGTCAGTAGAAACATATTAAACATTGATCGTAACCTTCAAATATCGTGACTTCAGAACCATGCGTGACAAAGCCTCAATGTTTCTGTTGAAATACTTTTCCTTTACTCTGTCGACCAGGTCCTAAGTTGGAAGCTGACTCCTGATAATTACCCTCAGCACGATCAGCCTCCTCCACCCTCCTACCTGTACGGATCCCAGCACCTCTTACGTCTTTTTGGTTGGTTTCTCTGATCACTTTACCCTCACTGGTTCACTTTTTCTATGATTTCAGCAGTTTGATTGTGTTTGAGGGCAACTTTCCCTCTTATTTTACGACTTTTATCCCATTTTCATTAGTTTTTTGTCCCTTTGTGCATCCTCTGCCCGTTCCCATGCTCACCATGTTGCTTTTCTCCCAGTGAAGCTTCCTGAGATCCTGGGAAAAATGCAGATCCCTGAGAGGAATCTCCGAGCCCTGGTCAAACATCTGGAACTCTTTCTCAGGTAAGAGATTTTGTGTCCAAATCAAACGTATCACTTTTTTTGCCGTCTCAGAGGTAGGTGCTTTCCGAAGCAAGAGAAGGACAGAAACTGTTAAATTAAAATAGATTAAAGAGATTAAGCACAGGTTTCTTCACACTGTGCAGATGAGAAAGTACCAATCTTTGTTTCACTCAGGCCTGGAGGCTTACAGTTAAAACATCTAGGCATAATATTGAAATCTCACCCCCCTTTTTTTAAAAAAAAATGCAATGTGCCGTCAGGTGGACAGAAACGGTGTGAAATCATGCAGAATTTCCACGGAGGATAAATCATTAAAAAGCGGAGGTGCTGCATTCAATTAACAGGACAGGAAATAGGAAGCACTTTGACTTAAAATGAACCTTGCCAATAACTTGCACGGTTCATTAACCGAGGTTTGACCCAGCTAAGCGTTAAAGCCCGACAGTAACTGCCAGGGTTGAGCTGCAAGAAGATCTCATTTCATAAGGAGAGAGGCACATAACCTGGAAGCTACCGCTCAGTCTCTAGAACACCCTTGACAAATACATTTTTTGCTTTATCTACACACTTTACCCCGATCTAGTGTTCCTGCTTCACAGTTGTGCAGTAAGAGCAAGAAATTAAAAGATTGAGGACAGTGGATTCATGGAAAGTCAAAAATAGTGATTGTCAGGAAAATTATTAATACAACAAAATAACCCGGAAACACCAAAACAAAAAGGCAAGGAAGAAAGTAAATGAGAACATGGGGGGGCGGAGGGGAGGGAGAGATGGAGTGAGAAAGAGCATGTGTTGGAGGGAGGGAGATGAGTGGGCGTTACACAAGCGGGAGTCTAATCTTTAAATCCTCCCGAGCGATCTTCAGTTCAGCTGGTCCCAAACCTGGGGGATTTAGGTCCTCTCATTCTCTAATCAAACACACGCAGTACCACCTGCTGCCACCAAGCAGTGCTGTGGAGCAGTGCTGGGACAAAGCTGAGTCCGAGAGCCAAAATTACCTCTACTCAACCAAAAAAAAAAAAAAAAT
>NW_024614106.1:0-1618 GCF_008729295.1 Plectropomus leopardus
GGGGCATGAAATTTTAAATGGGGACAGCGGAAAAGGGCCTGGAGACAGCTCCTTCCCTGGACTGTGTGATCCTCTGTGTGGCCTTAGCTGCCAAAATATCCCTGAAAAACTTGTGGCACACGAGGGGGTGACACTGCTACCAATCTTCTCGCCGCACACTGCAAAGTTGATCAAAGCGTGTTTGCCAACTGCTGCAGCATTCCTTTAGGTTTGTGCAATTGCAACTGCTCCTTGTGCTTTTTGACTGCAGCTGAAAAATCAGTGTGAGGACTGCATTCATCCAAGTAAAGGTCCAGTCATGTGTGAGAGCCAGTGGGCCGGGGCTCGGCCTGCCTGCGACTATTTGCTTTTCCAGCTGTTTCCTAGACTCACCCTGTGAGTGGGAGAGAAAGTGGTGTGTACGTGCATGTGCGTGTTGGTGTGGAGGTGGGGAGTGGGGCCGTTGAAGTGAGATGGAGAGATTCCGAGTTCAAGGAAGGAAGATAGAGCGGAAGAGAGAGCTACAGAGAAAGTGTGTGTTCAGTTGTACATTTGAAAGTGATAGTGTCTCCTGTTCCTATTATGCTGTTGTGTATTTGCTCAGTGGAAACACCCCGAGACAACCCAGGTACCTCATACAGTATAAACTCTCTCTCTCCCCCTCTTTCACACACACACAAACACAGAGGAGGATGAAGTCCTGTGTGCGCATGCCCCTACGCAAACACGCCCATATGCCTGGCTGCCCCTCATATAGACTGATCCGCCTCTCAGACACAAAGCCACAAGAGGTGGCCTAGATTCCAGCACATGCACACACAGGCAAGCTGTAAGGAAAAATATCATGCACACATACAGGTTTGAATGTCAAGTAATATAGGTTGTATAATGTACACACACAGTTACAGTTACATTTTTTTAATGCAGTCTATAACAGTTAAGAAAGTCAACACGGATCTATGCTCGATAAGTAAAATCCTCTTGTTTGATGGTCAAATCACTGGAGGCTTTGAACACAGAGAAATAAGATGTACAAACCCACGCTGTTTTTAAATAGGATTTATGCTTTTTTTTGGAGCTGCAAAGTTTTTTTTGAAGCTACAGCGGCTCTTGGTCAAACCATTGTATGACTGCAACATACTTGCCCATAAACATTTAGCTGTGACATTTATATTTAGGCTCTTGACCAACAGCAGTACAAGATTAGCATCATAATGATTGCAGCAGTTGAATTAGCCTGAAGGAAGTTAACATGAGAACCAGAGCCCTGCCAACATTTCTGTAATGGATGAAATGTATACTTTACATTATAGGCTATGATAATGTATATTACAGTACAGTGCAGTACAGTAAAGCACAAAGTATAGCACTAAATTACAGTAATGTATAATATAGACATAGTAAAATTCACTATAGTAATATATAACAGAATGATGTATAGTATGGATAATGTAGCACCTGATAGTAATGTATGGAAGTATAATGTAAAATATGGATTTAGTAAAGCACACTATTGTAAGTATAATAGTATCATAAATAGTTTAGATAGCATAAAACCCCAATGGTATTGTATAACAGTAGGCTGTATCGATATAGTGACGCACACTGTAGTAATGTATAAAAGTATAAGGTATAGTAT
>NW_024614107.1:0-2882 GCF_008729295.1 Plectropomus leopardus
TACATATGAAATTCTCCAGACAATAAGACATGCACATACTTAGACCCACATGGAGAACCAGGGTATCCAGAGTCTAGCTCCTGCCAGTGGGCATCAAAGGGAGCATCCCTGCTGGGATTTGACGCAACTGCATTACCCTTCACAGAAAGGGAGGGCCAGCAGCCCAGGGAGAGCAGGCAGCAACATATGGAGACAGGCAGTGGTTGACAGACGGAAGCTATTTCTCTCACTGAGTGGAGTGAGGAGAGACAGCTACTGTGCACAAAAACATGTAAACCAAGCACAAATAACTCATGTTGAGACATATTTCTTTAAACAAACTTTCTCTCAAGACATAACATAGGAATAACATTTGGAACAAGAATGATTGCTGGCACTTGCACAAAAAAACACCACATCATCCTTTCTCCTCCAAGGGTTTGTATTGTTGGCACGTTAGCAAACATGCCTGCGGCTGGCTCACTTCTGTTTGGGCCTTTTTCTTTTTTGGTCCTCTCTTACAGTTTCTGTTTTATATAGAGGTGCATTTTTATCCTGCATCTGGATCTTTATAATAAAGGAAATTCCTAATGGAATAGATCATTTTAATTCAGTTCAACGGTCACGCTAAAATATTTCACACATGGTGTTAGGTCTTTCTGTTCCCTTCTCTTAAGTCAGTATGCCTGCACTGTAGGCCTAATTGTAACAGTTAATACTTACAAGTGTTTCAATCAGGAGAGACTTCATTTTTCACTGAACAAACATTCATTAAAATGAACACAACTGTTTTCTAGAGAAGGGTATTTTATTATAAATACAAAATATTCTGCATTAATGCAGGCTTGCTGTTGGGTTTTATAACCCACTTCCACTCTCCAACAGCACTTTACATGGAAACATAGTGGCATTGCAGGAGAGGAAGTAATGGGTTGTTTGGAAAAAGCGAGATATTTGTGTATTAAGAAAGTTTTCTGACTGAACTTCCACCAAGCTTCATATATTAAATTGGAATAATGTTCTAATTAAAGGAACAATAGGAATTTCCTTGAAAGAACAGCTCAATTTAAAACACTGTCTCTATTTTCTCCATGATTAGTACCAAAATGCATGCTCATTTCAAGGAAACTAGTAAATAATTTATTGGGAAAATGCTGACCTATAAAATTAAGCACTGCCACTGTTTATTTATAGCTTCATCTGACCTCCTTTTCCACAAGATAAACTACAAACAGGACATATTTTGTTTATTTTGTTACTTTTTTGTCAACAAAATGAATCAGAGGACATATTGCACTGCACGTTAAAGGTCGCACCTGGCAGATTTCAGCAGTTTGGCCTCAGAATTAGAATGCGGCGCATGTGTGGAGACAAAACAACATTTAGTCATCATGATTGGAAATGACATGCAATTACCATCAAGTGTGAAGTGTAATTAGAGAGATGGCGAGTTGTGTTTTGAGATTAGAGGAAAGAGTGGAGGAGAGGAAGGCAACAAAAAGCACGTGTGCTCAGCATCTGAGATAAAGAAAAATAGTTAGGCGGGTTAATATTGTGACTCTTTTCCATCAGTTTGTCTGTTTACCTATTTTTCTCTCTGTTGCGGTGGTTATATTTTGATGATTTATTTTATCTTCTGTTCTCTGCAGGGGAGCTGGAGAAACAGCAGGGAGCCAAGACACATGCAGTAAAGAACAACGGCACACAGCTAGAGCTGCGCGGCAAACAGGGCTCCCCATCAGGTGTGTGTGAGTGTGTGTGCACCGCTGCTTTTTAATTTTAAAATGCGCTGCAGGGACATTGCCCTCGATTACATTAATTTACCTGCAGCTGAAACAAAGTTAAACCACTGCTGTTTTTATGAATAGATTGATGAAACATTTTATACTTAAAAAAGGAGCCACTGCACTCTAACAAATCTTATATTCCTTATCTTTACTTTGGAATAAGTGGAGTAATATAAAGTGCCTGATTTATTTCTCCATCAAATACTTTAAAATGCAGTAAAAGACATTTTGCTGCCACTCCCCCCTTTTCCCTCTATTTTTCTCCTCTGTCCAGGAAACCAGGAGATAGATGAAAGAAGCGGACACAATGCAGTAGAGGTAAGTGCTTAATGATAGGGCCATGTCCCAAATAACAGGTAAGTCAGTGCAGTGTGTCATTATCTAGATAGGATGAGATAGAATGAAACCTGAGGACTAGTCATATCTGCAGGGCTAGAGGCGTCAAGCAGGAGTGGGTGAAGAGTGGATGAGAGAACGAGTGCTGCTGGGTAAAGCGCTGCGGGCATGTGAGGTATCCCAACCAAACTACACTGGACAAAAATTTCATTGCAACACTTTTGGTTTTGTTTCCAGTTTTCACAGGTTTAGGTTTAACATCTAAGACTAATTTCTCTCAAATGTTGGTGGGAAAATTGTTCAAATATGTGTTAGTGAACTTCTTTTACAAGATCTACATGACAGGAGTGGCATATCAGGATGCTGGTTAAGCATGGATGGTCACAATAAAAGGAAGCTTTAAAATCTGCAATTTGATTACACAACAGAATGCCACAGATGTCCCAAGTTTCAGGAAGCGTGCCATTGGCATGCTGACTGCAGGAATGTCCACCAGAGCTGTTGCCTGTGAACTGAATGTTCATTTCACTGCCATGAAATGCCTGAAATGGTGTTTATCGCATAAGCTATTTTCTATGTCATTTACATGAATTTGGCAGGACAGGTTATGTAGGTCAATAAAACATAATAATTGAAAAAGTATTGAAATAATGTCATTAAAAAATTGGATCTGTTTTTTCATCAAGTTTTACAAAGTAAACAAAACATATTGATAAAAAACCTAACTGCTATAATAACTAATGTTACAAAAATAATAATTTTTTCAGGTCATTTCCTTGT
>NW_024614108.1:0-1118 GCF_008729295.1 Plectropomus leopardus
GCTCTGGGAGGCCATCGAGCGGCTGGACAACATGGTGGTCAACAACACGGTGAAGGTGGGTCAGACTTTTTTTATAAACAGCAACCAGAGAAATTATATGTAAATTAACAAATAAATTCTTCATCATGTTGCTGCGCAGGTGGACGGCCTGATGGAGGACGTGGACGTGACCTTGGGGGACGTGCAGCAGCTCAGGCGGGACGTCAAGGATCTGGAGAAGGAAATCAACCGGACGGCCCGGACCACTCAGATCCAGTACATGGAGACGGGGCTGGAGGTAGAGGCCGCGAGGGAGGTGGTGCTGAGGCAGGTGGGCGAGCTGACGGGGAACCTCAGCCAGCATGGCGTGCGGCTGCATCACTTGGACTCGGACGTGGACTACCTGTTCGACGCCATCTACCAGCAGCACAACTCGTCCGTAGACTGCGACTGTAAAGGGCTGAAGGCTGCAGTGGCTCGACTGGAAAGGGGCGTGGCCAACGTGACAGAACTGGCCAATGAGAACAGATTAGCCCTGGATGAGGAGAGCGAGGGAGGGGCGGGGCAGTGGGGTGCGTCCGGCGAATGGGAGCCGGCGGTGGAGGCGCTCCAGCGTGACCTCCAACAGGTATGAAGAATAAACTCTTTAAAAATGTTTAAACTAAAGACACTGACACGTCAAAGGTGCTTAATGTTGAATTTTAACTGGAATAGAAAGTTTCTATTGAAATTCAGCTTTAAGCGCCTGCTATCAACAGTCGTGTCGTTTTTTTAAACATAAAAATATATATTTGTGTTTCTTTGCCAGCGATCGCCACGGCTGGAGACTTTATGTTTTTGGGTTGTCCATCCGTCTCATAAATGCAATATCTAAAGAAGGGAATTTCCACAAATGTGCAAATGCGCTTAAGAATAAAATGATAAGAATTTGGTGGTCAAAGATCAAGGTCACAGTGACCTTGCGCAGCAGCAGCCGCAGCCATAGCCGCAGCCGCAGCCGCAGCAGCAGCAGCAGCAGCAGCAGCAGCAGCAGCAGCAGCAGCCGCAGCCGTAGCCGCAGCAGCAGCAGCAGCAGCAGCCGCAGCCGTAGCCGCAGCAGCAGCAGCAGCAGCAGCCGCAGCCGTAGCCGCAGCAGCAGC
>NW_024614109.1:0-1256 GCF_008729295.1 Plectropomus leopardus
TCTGTGTTATATCTCAAAGTGTTGATGAGAATAAGGCAACTGAATAAACAGAAATGAGGATGAGGGGCTGATTTAGAGGAAATCTGTTGATAATGAATTCCCAAAAAGCCTCCATAATTTTACTGCTCAATTGGCCTTGCAGCAGCTTGGGTTGTAGCATTTACTGGATCCACCAGATGGAGACCTAATGAGCCTTTTTTCAGGAGCAATACACAGATGGAGACAATATACTGTATGTATTCACAATAGCATGTACCCATATTGACAGATGAAAACGTGACTCTTCTCTGCGTGTGCCCGCCCACCCACAAACCTTGGCACAAGTAGACACATGCACAACAACTTTCGCTATTCTGAACTGTTTGCCAGTGTTTATACATAATATTTGCTTGCTGCCATGTCAGTCAAGACAGCCATATTGTTTACTCCCGTAATTGACTCGAAAAAAGGACTATGGAGCAGCCATGATGTGGTCTGTCTGCAGAGCATGTGAGCGGAGCGGAGCGTGCAAGCAGGAGGATTTTGGCTGGAGTGCGGAGTGCCTTTTTTAAAAAGCTGCAGCATTCCCTTGTCTCCCGCTCAATCCCGGTCAAATTTCATTCTGGTACCGCTCACACCACACATCTGAAGCATGTCTGACCCAGAAGGTACTTTAAAAAGGAAGCTGAGAAGTCATACATACAGATGTGCATGATATGGTCCAAGAAAAAGAATGTGGCGACACTGTTTCAGTCAGTAAAGATTCACTCTGGAATCACATTTACCAAAAGTATGAAAATGTACTGAAAAATTGGAACGTGCAATGGCGTGTGATTCAGGTTGTGACTGACAGTGCCAGCAACATGATAAAAGCATTTAACCTCTTCTCCTGCCACTGAGAAGAAGATGGTGAGGTGACCGCAGCAGCAGCGTTGAAAATGAGGACGAGGATAATGAGGGACCACCTGCGCTTTCACAAGTCAAACAAGCTAAAATTAAAATAAAGGGCAGATGTTTATATTTACTTTTTCTGGAGCAAGCGCTGAGCGATTTCAGTGGAGGTGGGTGAAATCTGAGGGAAGGGTGTAACGATAACTAGTGGAGCGAGCTGCGTCACCTCTGAGTGGGCAAACAGGACGTATAGCTCCGTGCACTAGGAGCGGGAATTCTCATCACTCCATTCCACTCATATTCTCTGTCTGTATGCCATACTCAGATATCAGAGTTTGGAAAATGATGCAATTGTTTGATCTCATCCATCAGGTGCAATAACATAT
>NW_024614110.1:0-5079 GCF_008729295.1 Plectropomus leopardus
AGTTTTTCTGAATTGAGTATTTTCTGATTAAGACGTGGGATATGCTGGTATTATTCGTGTTTTAATGGCAGAATCTGGCAATGTAAACAGCTAATTCAGAATATGCGTCTCAAATGGGGTTTTTACTGCAGTTTACAACACATGGCCTCTTGATGGCTCGGTGCGTTGTCATGGATATGTTGTACACAAACTAAATCACCAAAAGCTTACAAGACTGTGGTGGAAATGCATGCAAAAAAGCCTACATTTAAACATTATGGAAAAACTTGGATATCAACAGTTTTTTGGATAGATGCAGATTTCACAATGCTGACCTTTCTAAGAAGGTAGTTGAAGAAATCAAAGAGGGCGGATGAACTCTCGTGGTCCAACAAGTCCACCTCCAGTAAGAAACTGTGAAAAAAAAATTGCAAAGATGCAAGATGACAAGCAGCTCCAGCTGTTTTACTTTTCCATATTTGAATGTGACAAATGACATGTTAGAGCATATTAACCGGGGTCTGCACAGTTGCATGTAAACAGGAGTGTTAGTGGAATATTCTTTTTAATTGCACATGTAAACAACTTAGTAGGAATATTGTCTTTTGTGTAAAAAGGGCAGAAACTAGACTATTTTGTGCATGTAAGGTACTGTCCTCAATGTATTCAATGGCACTTGAGCTGCAGGCTAATGAGGGCCGTTTTCGGTGCAACTACAGCACCATGGTGTTGCGACGAGTGCTGAAAGGCTGTGAGAGGCACAGGCCTATGGGGCAGATGTTAAACACACTGTGACTGAGGGGAGACAGAGCGAAAGACAGGGCTACTGTCAGAGCCTGACCGCAGCACAAAACTGAAAAGAAAACCACACAGCACCTGCCACGAAAAAACAAAAAGATGGTGGGAGAAATGATTTTGTTGTTTTAAAGAACGTGAGTTCATCTTTCAAGACCTCAAAGTGTGAAACATCTGCACGCTGAATCAAGTTTAATCAAGCTGTGATCAAAGATCTCACATCTATGGGAAAGGAATTGCATATTTGGCCAGGAGGCCTTGTTCTCCATTTCTTCCCTTGGTGGTGCGATGTAGGTCTGAGCCGTCAAGGTGATGGAAATGAGCACAGGCGCTGATCCGTGGGCCCGATCGACACGTGTGCTGGCCCGTGAGCACTTCGAAAGATCTCCCCTCTCCTCCTCCTCCTTCTTCTCTGTCATCTCTCCGTCTCTCCCATGGTTTCCTCCCATGGTTTATTATTACGGTATAATCGCTTCCATCTGCCTGTCAAGCCACCGGGTAGACAGAGATCAGGAACAAAAGACAGTGAGAGCGAGAAAGAAAAAGAGGGCAGGAGGGATTTTTCTCTCCAATACAAACACGTCTCCTCCCTCCCCTCGCCTCCTCTCAAAGTCCCTCGTCAGACCAAATCAAAATGCTGCAGAGTCACTTTTCTCTTTCTGTCCGGGATATTATAATTCAGCATGACTTCTGGACAGCTTCATGCACAATTAGGAATTCAGCGGCTCTGGGCAAGAAAATGTGATTCAAATTAGTGCTGTATTACGTTACTGTTTACTTATGATCTCTGCTGCCATCTCACACCCTCTCAGTTTCTCTTTGAGGCCGTTTGGTGTGTGTATGTTTTTGGACGCATGAATGCACTTATACGTATGATGCGTACACACACCCAGCAAGAATGTGTTTATATAAGGAAGATTTGAAGCAATTTGTAACCCCATAAACTCAAAGCATTGTCAGGGAAGTTGTAGTTAAACACATATAAACTTGTTATGTAGTTCTGCTCCCAAATCACATGGCAATGACCGGTAGCAATCAGCTGTGTTACAAACACACGTTTGATGTGTACATCTTGGGTCAGCGGAGGGGCGAGGGAATACACTCTCACAAACCACACAGGACCCCCAGCCCTCTGATCTCGAATCAGATTAGCCCATCGCCCCAATTACAGCCAATCAAAGCCAATTAAATCCAATTATGACCAATTATGGACAATTAGAATGCCCCGGAGATTGATAGCTCTGAGAGATGGGGCAGCAGGCTGTCACTTTCAAGATTTCGTGACACTCATCGTTTTTCTTTTTTTTTTTTGCTTTGGTCACTCAATCTCTGTCCAAGGCAAAGTGCTGGATCTTTGAAAGGATTCCCACTGACTTCAAAAGGACTTCATGATAAATCAGCCTAAATATATAAATAAAACAAGACTTCGTCTCGCATTTTTTTTTTGCCTGCCCATCTGTGTTCTCTCGTCCATTGCCTCCAAATTATGGAGGTTCCTGCTGAAAACTGGAACACTGAAATGAATGACCACCAATCTGCAGTCCGCCGCAAGTTCAGGATGGTTTTTGTGCTGCTTTTCTAAGACGTATGACCACTTTGATTGTCAGCCATTTACCACAAAATAATCCGCTCTTTCGACAGTTGGGTATTTTGGTTATGTGGTTTGCAAGCTTCAGTCAGAGAAGGCTTTCATTCCCACTTCCACATCATTTCGAGACTAACGTTCTTAAAAATATCAAATACTGTGTGTTTTCTGGGGTTTCCTTATATGTTGAATGTTTTTGGAGTAGTTCAAGCCCTCTCACTGGGTGCTATAGAATGTCTATGGGTTTTGTTATTGTATGGCTTTGAGTTTCGGACTGCCAGGGTGTTGATGTTTGACTTGGACTGATACAAGTTAGACGGACACACATTTCCATCTTTTGCACAGACATGGAGAAATGTGGAAAATGAAACAGGTCCTCAGTTTGAAGTCAAGCTGACATTCTTGAGCTCCACAGGTTTGTCCGTCAAACCATGGGGGCTCCTGTCAGTCAAAAGGTCAACCTCTGACCACGTCCTGTCCCGCCCTCTTGTTATCATTCAGTCCACTTAAGGTAGTTACAGCATAGCCTTTTATTTCGACAATTCTGTTTTCCATTCCGCAAAGCAATTGATGTTATCGTTTTGATTAAAATCACTCTGCAGATATTTGGCTCTAATGGCTGACAGAGAATAATGAGACCTGTTTTAGAAAAAGTCCAGCCAAGATAAAGTGTATAAAGTGCGGAGCGTAGTCTTTTGCTGTTTGGAGCATTTTGAAGATTGAAATAATTGCAACAAAATACTCACATAAAAGCTTCCTTCTGTTTCACCTCGTCAGATTTCCGAGATAGTGCCTGCAGGGTTTTCTCTTTGCACTGGAGCTGAGCGGGACTGAAATAACCTCCGTTACTAAAGCTCCACAGTGACCCAACTTTGGATGAACCCAATCATCGGTCATCAGGGGAAATTTTGGTTGTTTTGGGTGTCTTTTTTACATTAATCAGTCTTACTCTGTCTTTCTTTCTCTGTCTCTTTTCTGTGTTCCCTTCTTTCTCTTGGGTTATATAAGTTCATATATATCAGTGTGTGTTTGGGGTGGGGGGGTTCAAAGGAAACATGGAGGATAAACAAACAGACTTGCAGAACCGTAGAAGGCTAGGCCCTGACTGCCCGGCTTAGACTGCCTCTGCCCTGGTTTATTTGTCTATGTCACTGAGATAAACATCACAGTAACCCTTCGACAAGAAAAATGAACCTGCAAGAGGATGAATGCTGCAAAGCAGAAAGCACTCACACATGTACATGCTTAGATGTAAAAATGCACCCACAAACACACGCTCCCTCTATTTTACATACACACACATTCCCTCATGCCTTCCTTGGCCCCTGCGATGAAGAGACCTCTGTAAGAGCTGTCAGTCAACGGCGGTCACCATGGAAGTGACTCAAGCTTGTAACAAAGACCCTTAAGAGTTTCTCACAAGGCAAAGGCAAGGCACACAGAGGAAAACAACAAAGGAGAAAGACAGAAACAGACAGTGAGAGACTCACCGGGAGACACATCAGCGCTTGTGAGGTACAGAGATTGACTGACTGAGCGAGTGAGACGCCACGCAGATGGAGATGGATTGAAAGGAAAGTGATGGACAAATGAGACAGAAACATATTGAGATAAAGAGGTTGGGAGTTAAAGTTGGCAAGGAGGAGAGAGAAGCTGGAGAGACAGACAGAGAGGGGAAGCAGATTTTCTTCCATTGGTAGACATCCTGCTAAGCCTCATTAAACACTGCTGGAGACCCCACTAACTCTCTCTCTCTTTCTCTCTCTCACACGCACACACACACGCACACATATATTCACAAATACTAAGTACATGCACGGCACATGTACAAGACAAACTTTTTGTATATATTTTAGAGGGTTGAGGATCAGTGTGGGTGGTGGTTGGCTGAGGTGGCAAAAAGAGCCAGAAGGAGCGTGGGACAGTGGGTCAAGAGGTGAGGGGTCAATGGGTGCAAAGGGGACCAGGGCAATGGGCCTGTGGCTACGGGGTCAGATGGGTGTGTGGGCCGTGGGCAGAGTGCCAGGCTGAAAGGCACTTGGGTGGGCTTACTGTGAGTGTGATGGGTGAGAGGGGCATGGAGTGCAGGGCGGAGGCCCGGAGGGTTAGGGGTGGAGATACACACTGGAATATTTCCTAAAGCCAACTGAGCATCAAAGTAACTCAACCGTGTAATGTTTCCAAAACGCTGATGCTCCATTAAAATTGAACCCAACAGCGTTTGCCAAGAAACCTCCGAACTTGGGTGGAACAGCTTTGCACTGAGCAAGAAGCATTTTAGGAGTGTGTTTTAGGTCCAGTGTGTAGGATTTAAGAAAATATTTTGGCAGAAATGGAATATGATATAATAAGTATGTTTTCTTTAGTGTCTAATCAGTAAAAATAAAAGTCACTCCATGTTGCAATGCCATGTTTCTACAGTAGCCCCAAATGGACAAACCAAACGCTGGCTCCAGGTAGGGCAATTTGCACTTTCCTGTTGGAGACTGTAGTTATAAGCCCATTTGCAATGAGCAGCATCAGGATTTTTAATGTGAAGCTGCTTTATTCAGCCTTTTTACTGATTTAAATTATGAGGTCCATTTGTTTTTGAAAAGAAGAGACCTTTGCAGATATTTTGGCTCTCAGTTAAAACCTCCTTAATGTTTAGATCTTAAGCACAAATAAGCATGTGATTGGTGAGCCACTGATCTCCAGTATGCCAAATAGCGTATTATATG
>NW_024614111.1:0-3591 GCF_008729295.1 Plectropomus leopardus
GGGGAGAGAGGGGGAGAGAAAAACGGAGCAGGAGAGGGAGGTAAAAATAGTATAATGGCTGTGTGTACTTTAGACAAATTAGAAGCTTAGAGAGAGCGAGCAGTCACATGTGTGGCGTTGCTATGGAGACGGAGGGTGGGTCAGGAGTATTATGGGCTGGCAGGCTGTAGGTCATCCACAGCGGATGCGGTCTGTTGTTACACCAGCCTTCAAACGTCTCTGACAACATCTGGTTCACTCAGTCACAGGAAGTCTGCACATTTCTAAATGAGAGTGAGAGCTGACTGCACACGGCTCTCAACATGGAGGTGGCTGAGCTACCGGCTAACGGTGCTAACTTTGGGATAGAGTTGGGATGATTTTCAGTTTTGCTGGTCCAGCGTACAAGCTTAAACCGGTTTAATTTATGCAAAATGGCTGAACCGGCATTTGTGTCGCTATGTCGTGTTGAAATTATCTTCAGTCAGCACTACATGTGATTCAAACTGTGTTAGAAATAAACAGTTTGAGTGATTCGTATATGTTTGTAAATTTACAAACAGAGCAACTCGTGTAACACAGACTGTACGTAAGTAACTGCTGAGGCGAGGCGGCCGGTGACATCAACACGAAAGAGAGACATTTCAGCAGAGGGGGGAGAGCAGCACATGTTTGTTTACTTTTTGGGCTGATCAGAGGAGCAGAGTTACTTCATCTAAAAGACGAAAACTGCAAAAACATGTCAACATTTTAGATTTGAAGCAGACAAAGAGCTGTCCTTCCTGGCTGCAGGTGTCTGAGCTGAACTTTCATCAGACACCTTGTTTCTTTATGTATCTGTCGCTCGCTTTGAAAGCGCCGCAGTAGACGAGGACCGGCTGATTCACGGCTGGAGAGAGACCGCTGAGACGCTGAAAGATTCTGCTGCGGTAAATGATCACCACTAAAAACAAGCTAAGCTAACATTACCCGTTTGTCATTTCCAGTAAATATCATAATTAAAAAATGTGTGTTTTCTGATTTAAAAAGAAGTGAAGTCAGCTGCTCACCATCTTTTAAGTATCAGGTCTGCTGTCTGATCTGGAGCGCACAGCTGATAGCTACGTGGTTTAGGAATGTATTTAATGGGTGCAGTGTGGACAGAGAGCTCCGCTTTTACATAACGCGACGTGAGCGTTCAATGCTCACTGTTGGGACATGTTGTCTGTACACGTTATAGTCTATATTTTCCACTAAGGAGCTGCTGCTGAATCATGCAGGATACCTGGCAAAATTGTGTTCGTTTTGAAAATTTTCACACCAGGCCACCTCTACTCTGGGCTCTGTGTTTATTGAGGGGATGTGTGGAGTCACTTTGAATTAAGAAAAATCACACAACAACACAAACAATCTGTGGAGGCAGCAGAGCAGCAGCTCGTGTGTTCAGAGAGATAAAATTACTGTTTTTGTCGACGGTGACTGGCTTTGAGGAGAGAACAGATACGTTTCACCTAAAATAAAATGCCAACATTTTAAAAACAACAAAATACATGCTATGTATTTTTTTAAAAGTATTTCTTGTTCTTATGTTTCTGTGAAACTGCATGTTTGTGAAGCACTGATCATCCAACTGCATAAATAAGATTAGTCTGCAGAGTTGTGTAAGAGTTTGTGAACAGATGTTTTGTAGTTTTGCTGCTGTTAAACATGAACCACGTTTACTTTAGTATATTAAGAATTTTCTCTGTTTTTCAGTAAATTAGCAAAGAGCAATTTGTCAAGAAATGTCCAGAATACATCAAAAAAAAGTAAAAGGTGAGAAGTAAATTACTTTAAAAAAATCTGTGAGGAGACATTAAAAAAGATATTTAAAAACTATCAGATATTAAAAAGGAGAAATTGTCAAGAAAAATTACACATTTAAAGTATGTCAGACATTTTTTTGTACTTTCTTCAGATCATTGTCTTGTCTATTTTTGTTTGAATGTTTTTGTTCATTTTTAGGTAAATTTCTTGTACTTTTTCACTTCCTTCTGGCTATTTTTCTTATTATTTCCTCTTTTATAGTTATCGCCTTCTTCTCGTGTTTTAGAAAAAAAAACAAGCCAATTTGTTCAGGTCACAAAGGGTTAACTGGGTCCATGACTTTTGTGTCTTAGCTGCTGCTGCAGCTCAAACTGCTGACCGTGTTGATGAGCGGGTCAAACTACAATAACTAACTTCCTGCAGCGGCGTGCTGCTGTCCTTCCACCCTGCATCTAAACCTCCGAGCGCCTCCTCGCATCTGCGTTTCATAACCGCTCAGCTGCTGCGATGCACCAAAACACAACACGGAGAGACTACAGGAAGCCTCTCTGACAGTCTGATGCTCCGTCAAACCTCCAGCCCCCTCCTCCCCTCCCCTCCTCTCCCTGAGATGACTCACCGGCGGTGGGCATGGCGGCGCTGGAGCCCCTGTCGCCGCTCAGGAGCTCCAGAGGCTGGTGGTGGCTGTCGGCGCTGGCGGAGGAGAAACAGGACTCCGTCTCATAGATGGTCTGCAACATGGCGCACAATCCTGACACGGTGGGATGCAACAGCATGCCAGGACGAGAGGCAGCGCTCCCCTCCGTCACAGTCAGTCCTCCCTCAGAGACATCCGCTCGGCTCCGCTCAGGACGCACACACACTCAGAGACGCTCTCAGATTAATTCAATCAACGAGCGATCTGTTAACACTCGTGAAGGTTTCCTGTGCTTCTGTTCTTCAAACTGACTCAGAAATCACCAAGAATTCAGGGCAGAGACCTCCTCTGTGCTTTTATTGTGTAATCCAGCAGAGATATCCGGTTTCGGCTACAGATTTTTGCAGGTATCCTCTGAGTTTCCTCTGAGATTAACCTGCCCGGCTGTCCAGTTTGTGATGTCCAATCAATGGGACAAAATCCTCCCAGAAATCCTCCTCTCTGCCGAGTTAAAAGAGTGAATAAAAATCAAAAAGATGTGCAGCTTTGAGTGTCACATTTAAGAAAACACGGACGCTGCTTTGACCTGAAATGTGACTTTCCGCTCAGCCGTCTCCATCACTTTGAGTCCTCGGAGCTCTTCGCTGCACGCTTTGTTGCAGAAAAAAAAGTTGCACCGAACACCTCTGAGTCAAACTGGACGCGCAAAACCAAAATTAGGAGGTGATGAATGAAATCTCGTCGCTGCAGCCTCCTCGCCGCTTCTCGACAACACAACAGAAAATCCAGAGGAGAAGCAGAATTCCCCCGCTCGCCTGCATCAAAGGATCCTCATGCTGTTCTCCTCCTGGCTGACGAGAGGAAGAGGAGAGGAGGAGGAGGAGGAGGAGGAGGAGGAGGAGGAAGAGGAGGAGGAGGAGAGGCGAGGACGTAAATAGCTTTGGGAGAGTGCTCCCCGAGGTTCCATGCTTCTAAAATTAGAACGAAGCGCTGAGAGAAAGACAGAGAGGAGGAAATGGAGGGAGAGCCGTGTGATTATGAAAAGAGGGAAAAAAAAGCGAGCGGCCGCGAGTTAGAAAATAAAAAATAGAAAAATCACAGAGCGTCCTCTTATCGGCGCTCAGAGAGCTGCTGCAGGAACAGCTGCTGCTCAGACGGCTGATATTCACCGTCTGAGAGCCACTGCCGAG
>NW_024614112.1:0-1853 GCF_008729295.1 Plectropomus leopardus
TACTACTACTACCCCTACTACTTCTTAAATTAATAAAAATAGCAATAAGCGGGATCAAGACTGAATAAAAAGATTAAATAAAAAACAGCCTCACATAAAAGCAAGTCCATAAAAATTATTACTTAATATTATACCTTACGCATTTATGTGGGAGTTTTACTCCAACTTTTACAGTATTATAAAAATATTTTAGGACCTCTCAAATGTATTGTTGCCTGACCCTTTCTTCTGCCTTCCGGCAGGTGAAACAAAACAAACAAAAATATTCCACTTTAACGGAGAATCTGCACTGCAGTAACAGCACTTACTACTGTGCAGCAAGCGAGGCATGCGAAGTGAGATTTCCAGGAAGGGTATATCTTTAGGTGCCTCTCTGCTGTAAGTGTGGGCTGCCTGACTTTTTTTGTATTTATTCCCATGGTGGTGTGCATTGTTAGAGTGGCAGTTGTTGGACTCTCTGAGGCCTTTAAGCTCTCTGTTTTCCCCCTATTACTTGTGCCCTGTGGGGGGACAGACAGTTGTAGTGAGATGCGGTGCAGCGCAGCAGGGATGGTCCCCAGATACCACCGATTCATACTTTCCACCTGACGCACAGGATAGAGAGAACAGAGAGCTGGCAATTACCAGACTTCTTGCTATATATACTGCAATCCTGGCCAGCTCTGCTCTGCTGTACTCTACTCTGAAGGCTGTCTCAGGGCCAAGCTGGAGGTAATGAAAGCAACACACTCCTAATGGACTATTGATGTGTGTGTTTGTGTGTGTGTATGAGAGGAAGAAGTGAGCGAGGCTCAAAGAACAAAGGTAGGAAACAGAGACTGTAAGAAATCATTCCGCTGGCGTGTTTTCCTTTTGTGCGTCGTCTGTGTTTTTGCAACTGCAGAAAAGTGTGCATCCATGTCTGTGAGCTACCGTAAATCATCTATATAAGCTGAGCAGAAGCAGCAGAAATAAACCGCAAGCGTGATCCAATAACGGCGGTGTGCTGCGCTGCCAGCCGAGGAAACAGAGACAGACAGAGAGACAGTGTGTCTGAGACATGAGGTCACTCAGAACCAGGTGTGTTTCCATCGTCCTTCAGCTCAAAACACCAGCAGGCGGCTTTCATATAAATACAAAGAAAAACACACAAATAGCTCCAGGTGACAAAAAACACTGGCAACTCGGACGCCATCGCAGGATGTTTCATCAAATGGAAAAAATCCCACGCCTGCTGATCGTCCATTGGCAGAGCGTATAGGTGTGTGTCTCTGTGTGTGTCCCCTACCCCGCTGGCAGGCAGTCGGATGAATGAATGGGCGTCAACTCCTGGAGGTCCGGTGGCGCTACAGAAATAACTCTGCTGACCACGGTGACCTCTGCTTGTTCCCACACAGCCTGCGTCCTGTTCTAATGGAGGCCCGTGCTCTATTTTGGGGGCGGCAGCTAGATTTATCTCACTGCCCTCTGTGTCCTGGGACAGTGACAGTGACGTGGCCGGGTGTAACTGATGCTTGCTTTTTTTTCCTTTTTTTTTTAACTCTGCTTCCCTGACGCAAGCACACAGAGGATACAATTAGTCTTGAGGTCAATTCTGGTCAGTCAGATGACCTGGCTATACTTCACTATTTCTATTCATTTTCAAATATTTGTCCGCATACTAGATTATGCTCCCATGAATCTTTAATATAATTACCATCGAAGTGACATTTCAAGCTACACGCTCTTCACCACACAGATGAACATTATCTCGTTTGTGGACTTTGTTTTTTATTCTCTTGTATTATCGCTTGTCCAGCGCCTGGATGTGTATAAATAATGCCGAGTTAAGGCAAGTAAATCTATCAATTTCCTGCAATTTGTGGAAGATTTTT
>NW_024614113.1:0-4032 GCF_008729295.1 Plectropomus leopardus
GAGATGGAGAGAGAATGGGAGAGAGTGAATAGTGGGAGATACTGTATAGCTGTGGTGACAGCAGCCATTTACATTCATCATGACCCAGGCTCTCCATTACCAAAACTGCATGCATGTGTGTGCATGATTGCAGCAGAGTAGGATCTTTTGCTGATTGTTTTGTCAAGTTTACAGGTCCTGTTGATCAAATTCATGTATACTCCAGCACACATATAAACACAGCAGAACCTCTTACCATGTCAGAGGATTTGTTTCAGGTAATCTCAACATACATATAAAGGGAAAGACCCTTTAATATATCTACTGTTTCCTAAGTCCATATTACATACTTAGCGTATGATACAAAACTTCACCACTACCAATTTTAAATATATTAAAAAAGGGAGTAAAATATTTTTTTTTAAGATTTACTACCTAATTTCTGAGGTGTTTTTAGAGTGGTATTCCCACCGTCCAGAATGCATATTTTTTGCAGTTGTGAGCAGCTCCTCAAGTTCCTTTGTGGGACAATAAATATCACATTCATGTGAAACAGGTCAAACATTTTGAATGTAAACTGGCATTTTGTCATCCACTACATGATCAAAACTTGCTTAAAGTAACAATGTGGTATAGACTTGGAACACAGCTTTTTTTTCAGCTGTCACATGACCAGATACATTTAATGTTGAACCTGCACACAAATGTACATGCAAACAGCAATAAGTATGAACATAAAAATATGGTCACACTGCAACAATTCACTCTAACCCTCTTACACGTAAAGACCAAAACACTAATGACATAGTCTGAACGCCACAACTGCCTCTGTTTGAGAAACTTGAAAAAACTGGCAAATTGAATGTCAATACTGTACAAATCTGCAAAATCTAACAAAATCTATGCCCTGCAAAGTAATAAATTCAGCTCTTAGAGGAAAATTATCACAATTACAGTAAACACAGACACTAACATCCACACTCTTACTTTTCCCCGACAGGCACCAGACTTCTATCTCTACTGGTAATTAAGAAGAGGCATGGTTTCCTCTTTTTTGTTGTTTTTTTAAAACACCTCACCAAGGTTAGGTGACAACTTTAACAATGTTGTTCCTGTTATCTGAAATCATGTGTGCTGAACACAGTTGCTCACAGCCACCTACACCAGGTAGAGTACTCCAAATTTGGCACACAAGCAAAGCGCTTTAAGAAAATCAGCTTTAAAAATACAAATATTTCTACCACCAATGTAAAAACATTCCAGGCCCTCAATTCAACAAATAATCTAGTGCGTGGCTTTGTATGAAACAGGAAAATTTGCAGTAATTAACCATTTAAGTGTTGGGGTGCAGAGAGTGACAAAAGAAAACATAAGTCAATCACTTTGACTGGGTAAGCTTACATCAATCAAATTAACAAACCCGACTTACATAAATCAAAGCCAAAACTCACTGTCATTCATAAATTACCTTATAGGACTACAGGCCTAAACATAAAATCAATTCTCTATGACAAACCGCACATCGATCAATATAAAAACCTTACATGTAATTAACGACTGTATTTTGACAACAAATACAATACTCTAACTTCACCTGTGACTCTAAAATACACTGGAGTTGTTTTAGCATAAACTTTAAATTAAACTTTAGCATTGCAAGCTAATGACGCACTTTTAATTCACTTATTTGTCAAAACTCACCAACTTCGACGAGGTTGGAGTTTTTGGTCCCCCTTAGCGCACAGCTTTGAACTAGCGAAAAAATAGCTTTTCACTTCACATACTCACAAAATTATGACTTTTTAACTAATATTTCGTCGATATTATTCATTCCTATCCACGCTTGCATCCTGCGACGAGCCTGAGTATCCTCGCGAGCCGAGTGCACGCAGACGCAAGTTGTAGTCAGATTGGCTTATTCACCTGAGCTATGATGTCAAAATGTTGTCTTTGAATTTACCTTTATTGCCACAGCTTAACTGCACATTGTTGAACTAGGCTACATTTTATGGTGGAAAATGAAATAGCTAGCAAAATAGATATCAATTTGTTCGGTACAATTTTGTTTCTCTCTTGCCAACAAGGCAGCAAAGCTAAGGTACAGTGGCGTTTTCTACACGTCGTTGCTGTCCTCAAGGAGACCCTTGGTGAAAAAAAAATAAAAATGATAAACCAATCAGGTGAGGCTGCCGTCATGACGCTGCTCACCTGTGATTAGCCAGGACTTTGTCAAGAAGCCATCCATCATGTCACTGAATGAAATAACGCGAGATTAGCAACTTCGTGTCGACATCTCGTTAGCAAAATTAGCAAATGCAGTTATGGATGGTGGAGATTTGGGGTATTTAGTTAAAAAAAAAAACAATTTTACTAAGCTACCTCTACAGCAACAACTTAAGATAAAATCCGACGGCAGGTCAACATCGAAACTAGAGCTGCGTACAGAGAGGAAGAAAGGTTTTCGGTCTTTTAATAAGAAGAATTACGTCCGCACCGAGTAGCTAGCTGGTAGCGCTAAACTTCGGCGGTTATTTTGCTAGCTCCGGATGTTAAGAAATGAGCTGCTCACGCTGTATAACAACAGGTTGTTTCCGAGGCCACCAGCAGAGCTGCTACTGCTTTTTTATTGAGGATGACCTACCGAGCTCAATCTCCGAAACACATGTGGAATAACTTAGCCAAGATATCCATTGGCTCTGTTGTTGCGGAGGACCTAAAGGCCAGTGGGACATCCTACGACATGGTTATTGACCACTTTGCCACCATGAAAGACAGGAGAATGTTTCTCTTCAAATAGGGTGAGTACAATGCACAGTTTTTTGCGCTTTGCTGGCTACTGAACTGTCTATTTAGCTATGCATGTAGTTTTTGATGTGGTTATATTTCTTTTGTGCCTTGTTTACCTCGATTAAGCTGCATGTGTCACTCCGCTGAAGTTATTGTTTATTGCGGTTTGGTGTTTCCCCCAGATTGCCCATGTATCTATGGTGGTTATCTTCAGATTTTATCTTCCTGGGCGGGTCTCAAATTATCTGGGCGGGTCGCCCAGGAATGGGAAAAGGATGGGAAAACACTGCCGTTGTTTACGCTGAATAAATCAGCCCCTCTGGCAGCAGCGTGTAGGGCCAAACTTCCTGAGTAGATGTACGTGTCAGGTGCGCTCTTTATAGTCATTGGTACTGGGTTGTTTTGTTGCTGTCTTTTGGGTCATGCAGTATAATGAAAATTTGGACTATTAAGCGATAAGGAAATGTGAAAAGTGTGTACCTCAAGCACATACAGCGTGCAAGTCGTGTATGACGTGGACGTAAAACTGAACGTCTTCAGATTACCTGTGTGAATGAATGCTATTAAGCATTCATTAAGCAGCCGGTTGTGCATTTGAGTCGGCGGTTGAGTAACTTCATAAGACGTTTACGTCAAGTCAAGAGGACAATGTATTTGTGTGTGAGTGAGTGATTGAAAGAGAGAAAGCGCGTGTGTTGGTGTTCAAAGTGTTGGTTAGATAACAGGCGTGTGTAAGTCCTGGTAAAAAGATACTGGGCGCTCTAATAGGTCATTCGGTTACATGAAATTATTACATACACGTTGCAACATACCCTTTTCTGTCCCCCACCCTCTAAAAAGCAAATAGATTAGAGTTTTGTCTTACTTGGCTTCCTCAAAAAAATCCCTAGGTCACACTACTGGAATGGTCAGGGTTAAATAGTATTGAATAAATTCACAATGTGCCATTACTTTTGTAGTTTATGCAAAGCTGTTTTTGACTAGTAATAATAGGTATTTCTAAAAACCCAGTATAATAATAAGATAATAATGATACAGGGCATCGTATGAAAAATAAATGTATTATTTGTATATTGATTACTATCTTCATGGGGTCCTTCTTGTTATTTTATTTTATTTTTATTTTTTTAAACCATCTCATAATGGGGCTACTAATCTTAAAACAAATCCAAGTCATTCAGTTAGTCCAAGTTATTCATTTTATCAAAATGATCATTGCAAAGCCCTGTTACCTCCATGGGTTCCTAACTTTAAAATGGTCCTTTC
>NW_024614115.1:0-2644 GCF_008729295.1 Plectropomus leopardus
CTTTGGCGAATGAAGACGTCTTTGCGACGGAAGCATTTCACTGCTGTAAAGATGCTAAACGAGGCCTATTTTGATGCTGTTTTGTGCCCTCTGGCACCTTATGTATACTAAAAGTACAGAAACAATTCTCAGTGTCAATTACTTCATTTTTAATGTGAATTCGAAAAAGTTTGGGGGGCCACCCAGCACCCTATCAGGGGGCCAGATTTGGCTTGCGGGCCCTAAGTTAAGTGTCACTGCTTTCAGGTTTCTTCTTGAAGCTGCGCAGATGACGCACAGATCTATCTCACACTCTCTCCGGACGATTAGACCGTCTCTGTCTACACCTCGAAAAACAACCGAAGCAACGATATTTCCTTTAATAAAACAAAGATAAGACTGAAACATTCTCTTTGACAATAAAAAAGAAAGGCTAGTGCTTTGTGCCCACTTTGATTCTGGAGGACTAAAAACTAAATCCGTGTCAGTGACATTGGTACAATCAGTGATGAAGATTAAAAATGAAGCGGCCACATTAGAGCTGTATTTAAATCATCATTCTGGCATCTCAAAAATATAGCAAACATAATCATTTCTGTGTTTCTCACAGGCCAAATGTGTCATCTGGCAGATTTTCTCTGACTACTGAGCAGCGAAAACGATGCTGGTGAGACGAAGGCAAGTTTAGTACAGTTCATTTAGACGCACTATGAAACAGTGACATGACCCACCTGAGGCAGTGAACAGGAAACAAACATTCCTGCCTGGAAATGATCCACCTCCCTCAGGTGCAATCACTTCCGGTTAACTCGACTGCCTCTTCTTCCTCTCTTGATTCTTTTTGTTCAGGAGCCACCATCAGTCAAATACTCCACTTCTTCATGGAGCCGTGCAGCCCCTCATCGTCAACAACACGGCAAATATTTCACAATAAAAAGCCTTGTGTTAACTAATCAAGGAATTCTGTTCATAGCAACATTGTCAGGGACTTTTATTTTGAAACTGAATCGGGAAGTGTTGTGCTAAACTTATTTTTTTTACTGTCTGTGACAGAGAGACACTGAAACTGTGGTGAAAGGAGGTACAACGTCTATATGATGACTAAAACCCTGTTTTCAGTGTCTGTTTGTGCTGAAACCACATGCCTCGCTCACATGGCTATAACATGTTAACACGGTCAGAGAGAGGTTACGTGACGCACAGACGCTGCTCATGCAGGCAGAGTGTCCCGGGCCAGATCGCAATGGAAACACATTCAGTGAAGTCAGTGGCTGCGCCGTCATTTAATCAGCATATGTACGCACTCTGAGCTGTAATTACTCGTTCAAATTCAAATCTGTTATCGTGTTTTCCTTCCTATCTTACTTCTTTTGCAGTTGCATAATGGCTGGAAAATTAGCGCCACCTACTGATTATCACAATAAACCAACTCCCAATATTCCCATGAAAACAGCGGAAGGAAACGTGCATACATATGCATTTTCTTTTTGCAGATGTTCTGAAAATTTTTGAGAAATTTGCGTTGCATTTGATGTAAACCCAACCAAAGATATTCGGCTCTCTGTGAGTTTTATATTGAGACTCTCACAGTGTGTCATCACACAAATATGTTCCTGCAGAGTTTAACACTCAGACAGAGGTTTACTGCAGCTGGTACTTTTCCACACTGACACAGTTACAAACTGTTCCTGGGTCAGATCTGAGACTGCAGCTGGACTGTAACCCGGACTGAGCCCCGCTCGTGTTTTGGAGCACGTGGTGCGTTCAGGTCAGTCCGACTCTAAGATCAGTCTGATTGTTTAATGACAGAGAGGAGCTGAGAACCTGTTCGGCTGCATTTCATCCAATCTGTTTTAAATCAGCTTAGAGCTTTATGTTTTTTTGATTTTTGTGTATTCACAGTCTTTCACCTCTGAGAACCATTTTACTCAAAACTAAACTTACCGCTGCATGGTCGTATGTAGTTTCTGTTACAGTTTAAATCATGGACGCTTCTCTCACACAAGATCTCTCTTTTTGCCAAAAGAGCCGTAAGAAATGTGAACAGAACCACTTACAGAGAACCATCAAACACCGTCTTTATCAAACTAAAAAGCACTTAAATTCAAAGATCGGGTTGATTTCATTGAGTTCATGAAAATGAGACGGCTGCAGAGTCACAGCAACCTTTGACCACCAAATTAACATCAGGCAAAGGACAAGCAATGAAAATGATCCCGTCAACACGAGCGTTTTTTAAGATATTAAACTCCTGACTGTGATTTCATGTCCCGACTGAAGAGCAGCGAGTGATCGGGGTGTGGGCAGACACAATCAGTGCTGACTGTAAGGAAACACACAGTCGGTACACAAACACACACACATTAAGTAAACAGGCTGAACATCACAGACCACACACACAAACACACACACAGACACACCTGCTGTCAGAATAAACACAGCCTGACCTTTAAGTACTCTTTATATTTAAACTTCAATCACCACAGAGCATCGGTCTGCTTCGTGAATCACTGAAGTTTCTCTGACAGTTTACATCCAGGTCTGAGACGACATGAAGAAGATCTCTGCAATCAGCTTTACAGGTGACTGTGTTCCCTTCTGCTCCCGAGCTACCACGCTGAGCTACCACGCTGAGCTACCACGCTGAGCTACCACGCTGAGCTAC
>NW_024614116.1:0-3891 GCF_008729295.1 Plectropomus leopardus
AGACATTTTTCCCTATATTTTATAATTTTCTAACAATTCTCCCCCTTTTTAAAAACACATTTTCTGGTCTTTTTTTTTTAACCTTTAACTAATTTGCTGCAATTTGAGGGACATTTTGCCAAGCTGCTCATTACCCCTTTTCCCATGTTTTTGAAAGAAATCTAACCAATTAGCTCAGGTTTCAAACGGTTTAAATACTTGTGAAAAGCGTCTGAATGCAGCAAAAAAAAAAAGATTTCGATTCAGGTTTCAAAGAGTTAGGGGATAGAAATTTGCAGAATATGGTTGAAAATACAGTGACAAAACAAGCCGCTGCACCAGTCCACAAATGTTTGAGTGTTTCAGGCAAGAGTAGCATGATTTGTGTGTTAAAAGAGGAGTGGGAATGGTGTTGTTAAGTTAGCGTGCCCCGTGCACAGGCTTATTGCCGTGGATACCTCTGCTTGCGGCCACCATGAATCCGGAAGAGACCCCGTTTTTTAGAAAGAAGTTGACTGGGGAGACACACAAGGCAGAGGGAGAGAGGGTGAGGGGGGAGACAGGAGTGGAAGAAGGGAGGGAGTGAGGGGAGGACGAGAAGTTCTGGGACACGACCTGGGTACGTGGTTAACCCATGAGGATAAAGCGTAGCAAAGGAACAACCAAGGAGAGAGGGTTAGGTGTGAGATCTCAATATTCCAAAGAGCCCTTTCCCTTCCTGATCTTGTTGCCTTACCTAAAGATGAAAAATGTACTCCTGAGAGGCCATTTTGGATTATGGAGACACAGTCAGTGAGAAGTGAGGAACCAGTAGGTGGGGAAGGATCATGCAAAGGTTGTGGATAATGTTTCACCTGAGTATATGCATCAAGACAGCCGTATAAAGTCATGTAGTGTAAGCAGCTCCTCAAAGCAAAGTCATTTCTAGCAGCAACATTTGCATTATTCTGTTGCTTCTCTCATCTAATGCATGCATAAGTCCACTACATACCATTTACCTTATCAGCCCGATATCACCTAAAGACTCTAACGCAGCAAATCTGCTCTCACTACAAATTGCCGTTTATCAACAAGCACAGCTCATGACTTATAGAACAAACCTGCATGGGACTTCTGCCTTCCTGAGAACAGATGAAGGATGGAGGATGGATGACATGGAGACGATACAATGGAAATAAAGGGAAAGAAAGAGGAAGACAGGAAGAAGCAACCAGTGAGTGCACAGTGGGAGGTGGCAGAGATGGCAAGAGTATGAATGTAGCAGACAAAGATGCAGAGAAGCATGGGGAGGGGGGCCTGCAACACAGTGGTCTCAGATCAGCGTTAGTTGGAACATTGTTAGATACACAACACATCCGTGCAGAAAGCTCCACAAAAAGCTTTGTTGATAATTTCTTCTCTAAGTCCCTGTTGTTACTGTTCTGATTGTGATTGAGTGTTTGTGTGTGAGTGTAGGTAGACTTTCGGAGTGTCTGGATGTACTGTGCGAATGTGAGAGGTGGAGGGGTGCGTACCTGTCCCCCGACAGGTAGGGGGAGCTGTAGGGCCGCAGCCCAGACAGCAGCGTGAGGTAGGAGTTGTGGAGAACCTTCTTGGTGTTACGCTGTCGCTGGAGGTGACTGAACAGTAGCGTCAGTTCTCTGACAACCCCAACGTGCACAAATAAACACACACACAAAAAAAAACATGACAAATGAACAAAAAAAACAACAAAATATGAAAAACTCACAAAAAGGCCAAATCAATGGTCCAAACGCTCAAAAGAAGAGGGATACTTGAGAGACATAGCAGGAACATCTGAATTTAAAGGAGCAGTGTGTAGGACTAAGTGGCATCTAGTGGTGAGGATCGCAGACTACAACCTGCTGAAGCTTCAGCATGAAGTCCCGGTTAGAGTTCCTTCAGTGTTCATTGTTCAGAAGGTTTTTACTGGGAGCCAAATTATCCATAGAGGTCTGTTACTCTCCAAAACAAACAAACCGCCTGATTTAAACTGGTAAAAATCACTGAATAAAGCATTTTCACATTACAAATCAGTATTTCGCCGACACAGTTCAGCTCTTCACAGACAGGTTGCTAGCCAAACATCTGCTACAGTGCTCACCTTTTTTCTCTGATGACTTAAGATCCAGACATTCAGGAGGATTTTACCAGGAGTTGAATTATCTGTAAAGGTCTCTTCCTCTCCAAAAAACACAGACCCAGTGATTTAAACCGGTAAAAACACTGAGTAAAGCAGGTTTATGTTAAAAATTAGTGCCAATGCTGTTCTGCTTGTCACGGAGGGGCTTCTAACTTTAGTGGCTGACGCAGAAATGCAAATGGCCCTATCTAGAAACAGTGTTTAGTTTGTCCGCTCTGGGCTGTAGTAGAAACATGGTGATGCAACATAGCAGTCTCTGTAGGTGAGGACCCACTCCCAGTGCAGATACAAACAGTTCATTCAAAGCTAACAACAACACAAGGATTCTTATTTACAGGAGATTAAGCGCTTAAGAAAACATTCTTATTGTTTTATATTCAATTTCTGCCAATATGTGCCCCAAATCCTGCACACTGGATCTTTAAGATATTGCAAAGTAAAAGTTCTGACTTTATGTCAATGCAATAGAGATGCTTCTGTCTGAGTTTCTCATGTTACCCTCCTTTTAAGCAAATAAAAATTAGTCAAATTAATAAATAAATGCAAAATATAAGAAACCACTGCGCAGAGCAAAAATAATGACGGCATAATTGAATAGTGGTGGTAGAGGTGTTTGAAAGGGCTCGGTCCATATTTAATTTCAAAATGAGAGGAAACAATATTTCTTTTTAATTAAACCACCACTGCAAAATTAACTAAAAGGGGTTCTGTTCCTGACGGACAAAAGGTGACAAATGTGTTTGTATTCAACGTATGAGCAGGGAAAAATCACTTATTATTGTAAACAATTCACTGCTTCCTGATGCAACTCTTAAATCTCTGTCTGCATTATTTACAACGCTTCAAACTATTGACTGAACACAGATATCTGATGGTTGAATCCACTCAGCTCTGAGCATGTAGACTGATGGAAGCACCTACCTGAATGAAGGCAACATGCTGTCATAGAAGTACCATGTAGCTGTCAGATAAGAGTGTTTGGCATCTGTAGAGTAGAGACGCCATGCAGCCTAATGAAAGACACAAATACACAAAAACATTAAGTGAAGTTAAAAACATGCTGGACTCCAACTCTTTATTGTGTTTGTAAATTTAGTCAACACCATGTTAGAATGGGATTCCCTAAGAACCTACAGTGTCACCCAGTGTGGTGTCTTACATCTCGAGTCCATGTGCCATGTGGCTGATGCTACCGTTGTTGGATTGCATTGGCTCGTCTCTTCACTTTTTTTTTTTAACAAAAATGTTATTTTTATTAATGTAATCTTTGCCTTAACCCCTCAGATTAAACTCACAGAGAGAACTCACACCTAATTGTATCTTCAAAGTTTTTTGGGTGTGATCATCTCTACATGAAGATATGCTTGGATTTTTGCAGATTTTAAGGATGCAACCGTGACTAACGTTAAGACTTCCTTCCAGATTTTCAAAAGACTTTAAAGACAGACTGCTAATAAATTCTCAAATCGACCATCACAGCATTTTAATGTAAAATAGTGCTAAATATGTTGACATTTAGATGGACTACATTATATCCACCATCAAAAATCAGATGTGGGGTCTGTATTCTGATATAAATAAAGCATCTGATTATCAGCCCAAAGGGGCTTACAAGGCAGATTATCAATTACCATGTACATAGGTATGAGAGCGAACATCTAAAATATATAATTACATGAGTCATCTATTTGCCTTCATTCTTGACATATACATGAAATAAAATGAACATTTATTGGTTGTGTGTATCATTTTTTAATGTGTATTATTAT
>NW_024614117.1:0-6166 GCF_008729295.1 Plectropomus leopardus
CCATATTGTTACATTCATGTCATACTTTCATTGTTTGTACTTTATATAAAACCCAAAATCAGTTCATGTGGAACAGAACATTACAGTTTAGTATTAAATGTTAACTTTTTGGACTGTTCTTTTGAAATTCTACACTATACTTCTTCAAAATGCTGTACCATAAGTTTTATCAACATCTGGAACGAATACTTTTTTGACCGTTTTTACTACATGCTATTGTATGACTTTTTTCAAAATTGAATTGTTGACTTTTTGGACAGTTTCTTCCACATTCTATATTATAGTGTTCTTCAAAACGCTATACTATGACTTTTTTGGACATTTGGAACAATTTATTTTTCAACCATTTGGCCATAGTATGGTATTTTGGAAACATACTATAGTATGACTTTTTTTAACCATTTAAATGTTGACCATTTGGACTGTTCCTTTGCAATTCTACACTAAACACTTCTTCGAAGTGCTATACTATGACTTTCTTTGACATTTGAAACTATGAATTCTTAACCCTAACCCTAGCCCCACCTCCATACCCTTACCCCACTATAGTTAGCCATTTTTCAACCTTTTAAATGTTGATTTTTTAGATTGTTCTTTTGCAATTCTACCCCAAAAGCTTCTTCAAAGTACTATACTATGATTTTTTTTTTACATTTGAAACTATGAATTCCTAAGCCTAGCCCCGACCCTGACCCCAACCCTAACCCTAACCCTTACCCTGCTATAGTGCCTTAGGCACGTTGGGGTGCACACTGGACCTGACGAGCTAGAGGCTGTCCTTACACTTTTAATGTTCCCTTTGTGGACCCTTTTTTTCACATTGTATACTATAATGTTCTTCAAAATGCTATACTGTGACTTATTGTTGACATTTGGAACAATGAAGTTTTCAACCATTTTTTCCACATGCTATACTATGCCGTTTTTAAGAGGAGTTCAAAAACTTCAGGCAACTGCAAAGGACCACTACGTTCAAATCTCACATGCATCATCACATTTGTCTTTTTGCATGACATCAGCAGAACTAGGGCACAAAAAAAGACTCCAGTGCTATCTGATGTGATGAACACAAAGATTTAGTTTTTGCACACTTTAGGTTTAGTTTTAGTTTTACTGACCATACACTTTGCCTCTCTTCCTCTCCAGTGCTCCCAGTATATTTGACAATAAACGCCAGGACCCGACTGGGTTGACAGCCCTGCTGCAGTCCACAGACCTGGTGGGAGTGGTGCACACTCTGTATTGCATCCTGCTGCACAGTTTCTCGCCGGAGTCTTCCTCCCAGAGTCAGGAGCCCTACGGCCCCGGGGTCATCCAGGTGGCTTTGCAAGGCATCCGCTTCCTCAACAGTTTTGCCCTGCTTGACCTTTCTGCCTTCCAGGTATTATCCAAAATATAATCTGTTTTCACTTTTCACACATGAGAAAAAAACTTCGGAGATCTTGCAGATTTTGCTTTTAAAGACAAAAGGTTTGAATTTTTTGTTTTTAGAGTTCTCCATTGTTTGTGTCAGCATGTTTTCTGGATTGTAGGTGCATTATTATTCATAGAATGACATTCACATCACATGGTTTATAGTAGAAATAGCTGGTACGTCCACGTTAATGAATTGGCATGTGGTGTGTGCTTAAAAAGTGTTAAAAGGTCTTTAACACAAGTTCGCAAATATCAGGCCTGTAAGTCATTAAATAGTATTGAATTTGAATTTTTTAATTCTTAATTGCATTTAAACATTTTATTTAATTTCATTTATTAGTCTTTTAATTTTTCAAAATAAGTCAAACTCTTCTACATGAAAGTCCACATTTCTGATGTCACCAATCTTAAAACCTGCTACCAAACCTTATAGTGTCTTTTTACTTAATACTTGAACTTACCTGTTGGCATAATATAGATTAAACTCACTCTATTAGCCATATTCCTACATTAAATCTACCTCTGCCCAGGACCACATATATACTGTTTACCTTTCAGGGTTCCCACGGTCATGGAATTCCATCATCTCATTTTCCATTGTTATTGTTTCCAGGAAAAGTCATGGAAGTCATTAAATCTGTGCAAGTTTTGGAGTCATGAAATTTTGTTGTGTGCGATGAAATTTAATAGCAAATAACCTTCTATGCAATCTAACATAACAGCAAACTTATTTTCTGTCGCTTTTGAGGTAACGTTGTTGTGAATGTACATTTATTTATATTTTTCCCAGCATTTCGTCTCCCCCCATGTCATCAGGTAGCTGGAACAATGTTTGAATAGAGTTTGAATCTGATGTTTTAATAATGTCAGGCAAATGGGACAAGAAAAATAATGTTGTGACAGTGGTATTAAACATGTTTCAATCCTCTTGCACCACTTCTACTTTTAAATTGTACCACATTTTTGAGATGGAGCCACTGACGTGGGCAGCCTAGGCATTTAATTGTCTCTCAGAGCACCAATATGCACTTTTGACAAATTAAACAATGCGCCAACTTAACTATCTGTGAAGTGCCAATAATAATAATAATAATAATAATAATAATAATAATAATAACAATAATAATAATATCTGGTGTATACTATATAGTTCTGTTCATGTTAGATGTTCTGAATGGTCATTGAAATTAAATTATGGGTCCTTTGAAAGTTGTAGAAACATTTTTTAAAAATTTGTCAGTTAAATTGTGTGGGAACCCTGGCTTTTATACTTACCTGCGATTCTTGAATTAGAAAAGATAATTTGTCCAAAAATCAGACTTAAATTTAGTTGAAAATTACCTCGAAAATGTATAAAAAAGCATGAGATTAAGTGTTTGACACATGCAGACACCCTGTGGTAATGAATAAACAGATGAAAGAGCAATTTAAATGACTTGACCCTTATTAGAAACGGCAGACTATCATAAAAATGCTTACAAACAATTAAATTATGCTCCCTTTTAATAAGTCTGTATACATGATCGGATTGATGCCAGTTCCTTTGTTAAGAGCCATTAGAAGAGGAGTTACTCTCCTCAGGACAAAGCTGACCTGCGGACATAAACAGCAGAGCCCTCTGACCCCGGGTCAGTTGTTGGGGTTGAATGGAGCCCGGTGGGTCAGCAGTTAGGACGGAGCACGAGTGATTATCACTGTATGCAGGGCCGTACATTACCCACGCTGAGGAGGAGAGGCCGACAGCTTCACTGTGCTAAGTCACCACATAGACGGAAAGGCACGGGAGCAGGCACGAGAATGCTGTTAATTATTTTAATGTCTTGTGGTAATTACTTTGAAGCAGCTTCCTCTCATCGGCCCGCCACATTCAGCCAACTCAAAACAGCTGGAAATGAAAGCATTTCACCGCCGGAGTTTTATGAACATTTTAAATAACGTTCCTTTTTTTGGAGCGGGGGGTTGTAATCACCTTGTGTTTCACATTACCCGCAGCACCAGCTAATATGTGTTGTGGTGGATGGATGATCAGAATTTAGGTTGTTAATGCTCTCGGCTGCCGCATCAGCTCCCAGTAATGTGTTTAGAGAGGAATTTCAGAAGGATGTAGTGGAATATAAATAACTGGGTTTTGCTGTGGTTGCATTTTGGCACAATATGTAACATCAAATCTGTAATCCTCAAAAATAAAAACCAGTAATGCAGTTTACCCTCCCTGGTTAGTGGTTTTCCTGTTTTCCTTTTTAAACTGCGAGTTCATTTTTTGTATTTATTTTTCGTTAAATAACATTTTGCTTTTGTTGCATTTGCTTACATGATTAAGTGAGTTTAATATGTAATAATGAGGCTTGAAAACAGCCTTTAG
This sequence comes from Plectropomus leopardus, assembly GCF_008729295.1. Taxonomy (NCBI): domain Eukaryota; kingdom Metazoa; phylum Chordata; class Actinopteri; order Perciformes; family Serranidae; genus Plectropomus; species Plectropomus leopardus. The sequence goes on from NW_024614117.1 coordinate 3,779, forward strand.
CTTCTCAGGTATTGCCTTTATGGACGTTACAATGCTACCCAAACTTCCAGCGAACTAGCGATGATCTTATGGTGCTCTGTCACACTGACATGTTTAATAAATACTGTCTGTGAGCTGCTCCTAGCATCTCATCTCCGAGCGGGATTGGGGTATTTTATGTTGGGACCCCGCTTGAGTTGTTTATACTCTTACACCATGTATGTTCCCACCAGCAAAACATATAGTCCTTCATTGCTTTGTATTGTTATTGAATTGAGCTCTCTGTAATCGCATTTGTGAACAATTTATGCTTAATTTACTGCTAAACACACTAACATGTTATGTCTGTGATCTGTTAGTCGGTTTTAGGAGCTGAGGGCCTGTCTCTGGCTTTCCGACACATCGTCAGCTCGCTGCTCTGGTACTGCACCCAGCACTCGTCTGAAGAGCTGCTGCACGAAGTCATCATCTGTGTGGGATACTTTACCATCAACCACCCGGACAACCAGGTAAACCAGCCTCAACCTGCACTTACTGTACAGAAATAAATTCACATTTTCTTAATTAACAAAACCAAACCACTCTCAACATTAAAATATATTATTTGTTAAAGTTGTTTTTAGTATTTAAAAAAAATCTAAAAGTTTTGTTGATTTAGTTGGTATATGAAATAGAAAATGTTATGGCAAATTTCCAATCTAATAACCAAAAGTGGTGATTTGTATTTGTTTTTATTTATCAGACCAGAAGTTCAAATAAATGAAAAAATAAAATATACAAAAACAAAACAAACAAAACAAATAATGATTAGTTTTTCCCATATCCCAAGATGACGTTCTTTAATGTCTTGTTTTGTCCAGAACTCAAAAATATTCAGTTTACTGTTGTAGATTATCAAAGAAACCAGATAATATTAACATTTAAGAAGCTTGAATCAGATAGTTTTGACTTTTTTTTCCTAAAAAAATTCTCAAGCTGATTAATTAATCATTAAATTAGTTGCTGATGAATTTAATAGTTGACAACTAATCAATTAGTCGTTGCAGCTCCATGACCAAGAGTCTAAAACCTGAAGATATTTATACATCATATATTAATAAAAATGAGCATCAAATCCTCATAATTGTAGAACGTAGAATCAAATACTTGGATATCAGAGTAGCTGCCTGTTAATTTTCTGTCCATCAAATAATTAAATAATAATACATTAATCTATTTAACACATCTATCAGCCTGCTAACGGTTTATTTCTTTCAGTTACATTTAATGCTTTCAGTGGTGAAACTTTTGCTGTTAAAGGAGCCCGGTAATATCATCTTACTATTGTTCTATTCATGTATTATTTGTCATAAAAAAGTAGGTGTAGTTTTGTAATCGTAACAAAAAGCACCTGTTCAAAGATTCATTACTTGGCACCTTGCTGCTTTTTGGTCTGTGTCGTCTATTGTGCCACAGAGTGACCCATTGTTCCTCCTGGTAAAGCAGAGCGGCGTGCTGGCCCCGGTGTTACAACTACTTAGGGGGCTCTGTGGAAGTGAGCAGGATGTGATGGAGCAGACCTGGCTGCTGTGTAATTGGCTGTCATGCATGGCCTGTCTACCGGGCCCCTGATTAGCCATGCTACAGTTGGCTGGGCTTTGATTATGTTAAGCCTGACCCACACAGGCAGCAGCCACCGCTTCAGTCTCAAACCTCTGATATGTCATTTATGTCCGCACGCTCGCAGTCGACCCCCATCACCACAATTTATAGGCTTATTACTTATTCTCATTTAGAAGATTTTTACTTCTAATTAACGGATTTTCCTCCAGTCTATGGCACTTTTCCTTTGTTCTCAGTTTCTATGCAATTTAATTATTCCGATGGACAGAATTAGCATCTGTTGGTGTAGATCCAATTTACATATTAGATTGAATAATTGAATGAGGACTGATGATTAAATTAAGTGGGTGACAGATGATTAGTCTTTGCACAACCGCAGCAACGCTAACAGAGCAGTCATGCTTGACTGTATTTGGGAGGGGGAAAAAAAATACATTGCTAATTTGATGCAAAATTCATTCCTCCACAACCAGAGCACTGCCAATACAAAAACAACAAAAAAATCCTCTCACATTGCCTACAGCTTAAGGATTTAGTTTTTAAAATTCAAGTATATATTGTTGGGAAACAAGATCCCGCACAACCTCCACACACAGTTGATCTTTGCCAGTGGTCCAGTTCCTGGAATGCGTCCATTCAGTTCCGCACCAAGATGGATGGCGTTAAGGAGAATATTTAGAGCAGCCTGAGCTTTTCTCAAGCTAATGTAAGCATTGGCAGGACACAAAAGCAGCCCGACCCGAGGCCTGTGCGGTCGCGGAGACTGCTGATTCACTGTCGATGCACCAGCTTTTGTTTATATATATA
>NW_024614118.1:0-1965 GCF_008729295.1 Plectropomus leopardus
CTGTCTTGGCCGGGACTTCCTTGAAAAAGAAGATTATGAATTTCAATGGGATTTTTCCTGGTTGAATAAATTTCTCAGTTTAAGAAATATGTAATCGAAGCGATCGCATGTCTCTTATTTTGGCTGGACCCCAGCAAAGCGAGGCTCCAGCCAGTCTGTCACTCAGTGACTGTTGTAAAATAGTCAATGTTTAAGTTTGACTGCAAAGCTTAATTGTATCCGTGCAAAGATCAAGTCTAATCTTTTTTCAGTATCTATCGATCTGACACTTGATAAAGAGCACCATGAGAAAAATGTTCAGACTGTGGGCATGTTGTCCCCTCTAGTGGACACTAGTGAGGACTGCAAGGAAAAACACCTTCAAGAGGACTCAACACTTTGTCAGCTCCTCTAATACAGCCGCAGTGTGTTTGTGTGTGAGGCCTCACCACTGCGTCTTATTTCTGCTTCTTCTTCTTGAGGTAGCTCTGATAATAGAAGTTACTGAAGAGGATGATGAGGGTGACGCAGTAACTAAACACCACCAGGTTCATGGAGTCAGGGTAGTCACACTCTGTGAACAGGTTGTGGCCCGAGTGCAGGAGCACAAGCAGAAACTGCACCTGGAGAGGCAAACGGACGACACTTCAGATCGGCTTATTTCAAAAACATGTTGTATTTACAATTCTTCTTATACGGAGCAGGAGGACACTCACCAGCTGCAGAGAGGTGAGGTATCTCTTCCACCACAGGTACTTCTGCATGTGCGGGCCGATCGCAGCCAGGCCGTAGTAAGAATACATCACTATGTGAACAAAGGTGTTGACCTGGCCGATAAAAAATGCTGCAGGATACGAACAAAAAAATGCAACAAACTCAGTGTGGCAAAAAGGGGGGGGGGGGCTATTTCACTTATTTATTTAACTCAGTAGAAATGTTTTCCATCATGTAGAGAAAGGAAAGTTTAAGTACTGATAGTGAGTGAATTAATTATCAACTGGCACAAGTTTTAACTTGTGACGCAGCAGACACACTGTGGAATGATGCAGTAAGATGCCATAAGGTTACCAAAACATTTTATTAGTATTAACAAATTTAGTTTCATTAGACAGTGTTAATTATCTGCTTTCATTTGCATTTATATAAACAATATCTCTGCAATGTACCAGACAGGAAGTGACCACAAAGATGATGAAGAATAAGACTCAATGATAAGTTATAGTAACAGAGAAATTACTTTGTTCTTGGATTGAAATTTATTCTGATTGTGAGTTAGTTTGATTTTTGTCAGTTTTTGCAGCCAACAGAAGTCTGAGTTAGACATTTGGTGGAACGGTATCTTTAGATTTTTTTTCTATTTTATTTATTTATTTTATTCATTCCACAAAAACAAACCCTGAAGCTCCCGGTGACTAAATTAAATGTCTGCTGTCATGGCTGTACCTGGCGCAGAGGCATAGAAATGAATTTAGCAGCTGGATGTTCAAGATTATTTTGGGGGGCTTTTTACCTTTATTTGAGAGGACAGTTTATGCATGAAAGGAGGAGAGAGAGGATGACATGCAGCAAAGGGCTGAGGCTGGAATCAAACCTCCAGCTGCTGTGGAAAGGACATACCCTTTTGTACAGGGGCGCGCCTGCTCTACCAATTGAGCTACTGGGCGCCTCGTAATTGGCTGTGAGAACTGATTCTGATTTTAATTCATTAACACAGCAGGGCAATGTTTTTTAGCAAATGTGACTCAAACAGGGGTAAATGGTGTAGTTGACGAGGACTATTTTCAGCTGTGGATTAATACCAAGTTGCAACCTCAGGGGCTGAAAAATGAAGCAAACACATAAGTGCCAAAAAAACTTTGTCGGGCTCCAGAGGAGAGAAAATCCCCACAGATCCCCATGTTAAAATGGCCAACTCTAGGGATAAACATGTATACAGCCTGATACAAAAAAATGGTTTTAGTCTCTACAGTTAATTTAAACATTCAC
>NW_024614119.1:0-3410 GCF_008729295.1 Plectropomus leopardus
CTCTTTTTCCATATATTCTCCGCCTGTGGCCATCTCGTTGTAAAATAATGCAAAAGGAATTAAAAAGCTCTGGATGACAAGTATATAATAGGAATGCTATATAAGCTGTTTTTATTCTTTTCCTTTTCAGTATCTCAGTATCGTCTTAGTAAAGCTGTGTCATCCATTTAGGCTACTGTCATGCTCCTTTTTTTGGTGTTGTTACGACAAAGGGGAGAGGACTGATGGGAAAACAGGCGTAAAGATTTATGAGGCGATGGTACAGACAAACAGGATCGCAAAGAGCACTTACAATCAAAAGGCAGTTGTTGGTACATTTTCCTCCATCGCAATCATACTGAGTTACTGTTTAGACAATGTGCAACTAGACTCTCTGTAGCTGTATTAGACATTGCATTCCAAGTGATGTGAATTGTGCGTTCTCTGCATGACAAATGGTAGATTTTAGTCTTATAAATAAAACCTGTCTGAAAAATATATATAAAAAATAATAACATGGCAGTAGCAAATTGACAAAACGCATGCTCAGTATTAGGACACAGTTGATCGTTCCATACTCCTGCAAGTTTGCAATAGTGCCACTCTTTTTGTCTCGATATATTTACCGACTGTGACCATCTCGTTGTAAAATAATGCAAAAGGGATCAAAAAAGTGAGATAAAGATGAAAAAATACGAGGACTTGGGGTTGTATTGCAAAAAAAAAAAAGAAAAAAAAAAGACCTGTTTTCTAAATGATTATGCAGTTCAATGATGACGATGTTGATTATGTGCTGAAAGATGAGGACTGGTTGTGTACTGTAACATAGGTTTTGGATGCTCTGAAAAAATAAAAATAAACGTTTGCAATGTAAAGCAAAGACGCATATTTCTGAGAGACCTTACTTTTATAAGAAGACTGTATCTGTAAGTTTATTCTCCCCGTGTGGTTTGTTATTGGTAAAAATAATGATAATATTGAATAACAATAACTATACTCTGAAACAAAAAAATACATACAAAAGGGTTTTTTGTTGCTTCTGTATTTTAGAGCTATGCACACCAAATCGCCAAAATGTCGAGTAGTTAGAGTAAGGTGATTACATACCTAAACCTGAATGACACAATAGGTTAAACTGTGAGATTGATGTCCTCAACGCATGTAATATTAAAGACTCCCTCTCTGTATCCTGTCAGTGTGTGAAGTGGTGGACATTTTGTAGCTAGCTGAATTGATTAAAAGTAATAAACCCTAGTCACACCCGTGTCTGTCTTTATTGCTCCTGTGAGTCCAGAGTCTCTCTCTCTGAGGTCCAGGGTGATATTTACAGAACAACCCCGGTCAGGTTAAATTTAGATTTGCATGTAGCAGAAAGTCCACCGATTGCCCCTATCAAGCAACTTCTTTATGCAGTCCAGGTTCCTGACAGTCAACGAGGTATGATATTTATACGGGATCTGTGCAACTAGATGATGTACTGCATGGATGCTGTGATGCAGTGTATAATCACACACTGGAGCAGAATGATGTCGCCATTATTTGGTTCCATGTAAAAGTGCAGATGCGGTATAAACGGGGACTTCGTGGTGCTATCTCTGTGTAAAAGCAGCTAACTTGTCTGCTGTCTTTAGAGGAGTTTAGAATGACTGCTTGAGCAGGTTACATTAGAGCCTCATCCCCACTGCACAAGAAAACAGCTAACAACAGCTAACATCTGGCTTTTTAATGGGAACACGTACGATCGGCATTTACACCTGGGCCAAATGACTTTGCAGTAGACACAGGTTTTTATCAGCTCCAGCTCTGTTCAGCATCAACGGAAACACAACACCTGGGTGAACTTGGCAATTTTAGCTCCAAAACTGGCAAGATGCTAAAACATTATTCCAAATTAGTCTGCGCCAAGTTTGAAAGAGTGAAAGAGATATACAAAGAGAAAAATAAAAACTGTAAAGGTTACCTGTGTTTGAAAAACCAGCGAGCGTGGGTTTAGGAGAAAGGGGTATAGGAGAGCTAAGGTGTGCTGCTTCATGCAGTAGGGTGAGAAAATGATGGGAAAGGGTGTGGCAGCTCTGCCAGCACCCAAATGTTCCTCTGTGGAGGTCAAAAACAAAAGAGAAAAGAAGAGCAGAACCATTCCTCACTGGCTAGCTTGGAAACATTGCAGGTCGCATGTCACAGTGACCAGTCATTGGCGGAAAATCATGCCAAGGTGTGAAAAGTGAAGCATCCAGTGATCCCAACAATGGTGAGTAATATCTAATGTTGGCGATGGGCCTTTTTCACCACACACTTTGACTTTTCATAGTCGGAAAAGCACAGGTGCAACTGACAACATCAACACTCACTTCCATCGAGTGTCCCAGTGAGCTATTCCAGTGAGCCATGATGGACAATACCAGTCTCTATTGGATGCACTTGTGCTTTGCCTACTATGACATGTCAAAATGTCTGCTGTGATAAATGTTCATCCAAACATACCTTTAGTGCAACTTATGATAACACAAATCCACATTGCGCCAATAAGTGCCACAAACAAAGATTGTAAGTTAGCACTTACATACTTTGATTACTGTTTTAGCTGTTCTGCAATTTAGGACTGGGCAAGGTTTTCACATGTAAATGACAATGCTGTGAGCTTTTCAAATGCAAATGACCAGTGTGTGTCTGTGTGCATGTGTGTGTGTGTATGTGTGTTCACAGAAAAGATGCACAAAACGGGAAATTTAGTCTAACCAGGCATAGAGGTATAGGTACATACACCAAAATTGTTCTTTTAAGCCTTCACTTTTACACTTAAATTGTTACAATAAAAGTAAATTTGGAGAAATGAAGAATCCTTGGCTCCTATTACCAACCAACAGAGAAAACTTAAATTTCTCCCCACTCATATTCTATGTATTGTAATCATCTATAGCTAATTAATGAATGTATTTCCTTTCTGACTGCCAAGTCGGAGTCGTTCTGTGTTTACATACAATTTAAAACAATGTTCCTGCAACTCTTCATCACCAGCACTAGTCTATATTAGTTACATTGAGGGTGTGGAGAACATATAACTTCTTCTACAGCTGCCAACCGCCCATCATCATTTCCACTTAGAGAATGGGTGAAATCAAAGCAAGGCAGTTAGGCTGGGGCACCAGGCCCCCCAAAACTAAATCCGCCCCTAATTAAAACTATGCCTGCTGCTCAAGCCAGGATATATTTGTTCACCAAAGTGACTTTGATGTAGATTTTTGTATTTTATAGGAAACTGTGCAGTGTCTCCAAAACTGTGAGGGAAACGACAGATGCCATGACCCGATGCAAGGGTAAGATTTAAAGAAAAAAGCTGAATGCACTGTGCTGAATGGGATCAAAAATGTCTATCAGCCAAAATACCTGTGTTGTGTGAACACCACAGAGCAGTACTAATTGCACTTCTTGTG
>NW_024614120.1:0-2592 GCF_008729295.1 Plectropomus leopardus
ACATTTTTCCCCAGTTATTTGATCATGTTATGTTTCTCCTTCTTTTATTTTTCCTTTAGTGAATTTTAAGGTCACTTTTTACTTTTTTTTTTAATTTGAGGAATATTTCATAGCAAGTTGCCATGAAATATAGTCATTTTCCCCCCAATGTTTCTGAAAGAAATCAAACCAGTTTGTTTAATTTTGTTGATTTGCCACCGTAGGATTGTTGTTCCTTTCTAGTCCCTTCAAATACTTTTTAACCTTTAAGTTAAAAACAAAACTTCACTTTTTTTAGGAATGGATAATGACAACGAGGACAACGACGATAACGACCCTCATCGTCACGAGTTGTCGGCCATCAACGAGCTCCCGGAGCGAGAGCGATCTGACGACAAAGACAGCACCAGCGCCTACAACACCGGAGGGGAGAGCTGCCGCAGCACGCCGTTGGTCAGCACCGAGCAGATCCCGCCTCTCCAGGAGGAGGAAGATGAAGGAGGGAGACGGCTGATGTCTCCGCCTCCTCTTCTCCCCCTGAGCCGCCTCCCTCCTCTGAACTCCCCCCTCACCCCGCGGCGTCACGGTCGCGACCGCGACAGAGAAAGGCGCCACTCCAACCTCAGCTGCTCTTTCTCCCCGAGCACTTACAGGAAGTACGAAGCAGCCAACGGGTCAAGCTCCACCCCCTCCACGCCCTCCAAGTTCAGGTCTCCGTCACGATTCTGCTTTTAACACGTCGTTGTGGTTTAAACTCTTTAAAACTGCATGTGTATATGTTTTTGGTCATACTGGATGTTGTGCTGGGTTTGTTGCCGTCATCAGGTCTCTGACCAGAGAGGCGGGGTCATCTTCGAGAAGGGGCGTGGCTGATGGAGGGCGGGGCTCCAGAGCAGGTAAACAACAGTTTAGTTGTTCTTTAGTACATTAAAGTTCAGCAGCGTAACTTTTCTGAGTGACAAACACAGACTACAACGATTATGAGCCTCATTCACGGATTCCCTCCTTACGTTATTTCTTAATAACTCTTCAACACCTTTAACACCAGCGGCGATAAAAAAAGGCGATAAGCAAGCAGGTTTCTGGCAATCTGGAAAAAAAGGTATAAGGTGATTAGAAAATCATCTGAAAATTAGCTGGGGGGTGCATTATATGATATCGAAAAACTCTGGAAAAATGTCCAGAAAACTTCATTTATACATCTAATCATTATTTAGGAAATTATTGTAGATTATTATCAGAAATAATCTACAATTTTTTTAATTCTAATTTTACTCTCATAAAAAACGACTATATACCCAAAGTCTCAAAAACCTTTATATTTTTCTTCAATGTGGCCCTCAATTACTCTATCAGCTATTGTCATCATTGCAGGTGGCGCCACCGACAGGTGCGGCGGTGGAAGTGCAGAGTCCAGTCCCTATTTCAGCAGAAGACACCACAGCCACAACAAGCCGCTAGAGCGCTACCAGAGCTGCATGACGCTGCCCTCCGAGGGCCTGGTGGACCCTCTGGATCGAGTGAGAGACAGAGCGAGGGCCGAGGGCGAGGAGAGGGGGATGGGCACGGGCAGCAGCGGCCCAGCCAGCCCCAGGAGCGTGAACAGCGCCCCCTGTGGTCTGGAGGACCACCACAGAGGCGCCTCGCGGTTAGGACTGGCACTACCGCTCGGGCTGACGCACTCATCACCCACAGCCTCACCGCAGCGCATGGAGTGGAAGGTAAAGGGTGATGTGCGCTCGTTAAGCCAAGTCATCCTCCAGCTTTTTATTAACTATTACTATGACGGAAATGAGCTCCCGCAAAAAAAAAAATCTGTTTCTGTTCCTTTGAGCAAACTGGAAAGATCAACAGTCAAGGATTATGCTCCTATTATGCTCATTTTCAGGCTCATACATACCCAAAATACAAGTTTACTGGCTTTAGTGGTCAAAAACCCCAAAACTATATTTCCTTCATACTGTCAGTGCAAACACTTTTATTCCATGGATGTTTTATAGGAAGTCTGGACGCAGCCATGAGGGCGGGGCCCTGTTCGTTCCTGTTCAGTTGTAATATCCTAAAGTCCCCAAAATGTCCCAAAATCCTGGAAAACGTCCTAAAAATGTGCGGCAATCCTAGAAATGAAATTCCCAGAAACATGTCCTGAAAATCCTAAAAATGTTCTTAAATCCTGGAACACGTCCTGAAAATCCTAGAAATGTGCTAAAATCCTAGATATTTACTGAAATCCTAGAAACATACCTAAAATCCTTAAAATGTCTTGAAATCCTTGCAAATGTCTTTAACTCCTAAGAACGTCTTAAAATCCTGCAGAGATATCCAGAAATCCTTGAAGAAAACATCCTTAAATCCTGGAAATGTCCCAAAGTGCTAGAAATGTCCAAAATCTTAGAAATGTCCTAAATCCCCAGAAACATCCAAAAACCCTACAAATGTCTTTAAATCCTGGAAAACGTCCTGACAATGTGTTAAAGTCCTAGACACGTACCTGAAATCCTTGAAATGTCTTGAAATCCTTGCAATTCTCCAAAACTCCTAAGGACATCTTACAGTCCTTGTTGTATATGTCCAGAAGTCCTAAAAAAACATCTTGAAATCCCAGAAATGTCC
>NW_024614121.1:0-2071 GCF_008729295.1 Plectropomus leopardus
GAGGTTAAAGGTGGTCATGCTGGGGTTGTTGGGGATTGTGTACGTCTGAATGGGACACAGCAGCAGCGAGTGTGGTAGTAAACAGCCGGGGCTTCACTCAGTGACTCTCTGGTATTTCCTGCTGCTTTTCTTTGATGCTGCTGCTGCTCAGAAACCTGAGATGTTTATGAAGCTCGGGTGACGCCGACTACACCCTCGTTAGCCCCAAATTGAAAGATACAGACCAGAAACAGTTAATGTCCGTGACTTTGAGTTGTATGTTGACTGAAGTTGGGGCAGGAATTAAATGTTAGCTTTTCGATTGTAGTTTTGTTTCCCGTCTTTGTAATTAATGATTCAAGTAATCAGTTTTTGTTTAAACTAACCGGATGTATACTTTCTGTCCTTCAGCTAACTTTGAGTGACTCAAGCTGCTGTTTAGATTTACGTAAACACTGAACTCTCCAAAAGATGTGTTGTTTTTAACATAATTAGCATCACGTCGTGTCGTTTCAGTCGCTGTTTTGCTGAAGATGCATCCTTTAATAAGCATTGCATTTCAAAGGTTTCATTCCAAAATGCTGGTATACACAGTATATATTAATATTGGTTTCATTGTTTTTTCATGGCCGAAACTGATACAGATTATTAGTTAGAGACCGATAACCGATATTTGGAACCGATATGCATTTAAAATAAAAATCTTTCTGTCAATATTTAGATTTTTGAATAATTTGTATTATTTATATAATTTTTGAACAAACTCCAACACAAAATTTCGTTTAAATGTCATTAGCAATTGTTCAATTAAAACAGCATCAACTTTCTTCTTTTAATAAAGTTAAAAAAAATGAAAAAATAAAAATAGCTCCCTGAGATTTTACAAAATAAAAGTTCCTCCCATGCTGACTCTTTCTTTGCACTTTGTAAGATTGTAGATTTTTCTATTATTGCACTATTTGTTTGTTATTGCACTTTATGTTTGTACCGTATCTTTTGGTATTTTGTTGTTTATTCGTTCACTGTTGTTTTTTTGCAAAAAGACCACAGAAACACCATTTCTGCACTGTACATACTGTGGATCAATGTAGTCTGTTATCTCATATCTTATCTTATTTCTCCTCTCCTGACTTCTGTGTCCTGTCTCGTCTCTCCTCATGATGGATTTCCCAGCTGGAGAACTGGAGAGTGGAACACCTGCTCGGTCACCTGCGGTGGAGGCTCTCAGGTGCGCAGCGTGCAGTGCATCTCCCATGATGCTGCGGGCCCCCGCGTGGTAGAGGATGCCATTTGTGCAGCCTACGCCCAGGCACCACCCTCTCTGCAGACCTGCAACATGCAGACGTGTGCTGAGTATCAAGTGACCAGATGGAGCGCGGTGAGTGACAGACCAGACTGAAACTGAAACTGATTTAAATGGAAGTAAAAAATAAGATTCTAAGATTACCGAGCTGTTTTTATACTTTTATACTTTTATACAAAAATACTACACTTATTAGCACTTTAACTGGAGTGACATTTATTTTCTGTCTGCTTCAAAATAAAGAAACATTCCTTTATTTAAATTACATTGTGAGAAGGAAGCGCTGCTGGGCTCTGATAGTTGGAACAACGTGCTCTTTGGTGAGGCAGGTAAAAGTACAAAAAACAAATTCAAGGAAGTCTCAAATTAATGCAGACAAACAGTTAAATAAAAAAAATGGCACTCTGTTTTAGGTAAAATAATCTCATCTCTCACTATAGCCAAAAGTTTCACTTTGTTGGAAGGAAAATAGGTGACTATTGAGTGAAAGTGAAGAGAAGGAAAAAAGACTATTATTGAAAAATTAACCTGATATAAAATTGATCATGTAAGACAAGCAATGAGATGTTTGTGTGTGTGTGTGTTGCCTTTTTAAATTAAAACTAGGGTTGTAAAGATCTTAAAGAAACAAAATAAGAATCTTATTTAAGCAGCAGATAAAATTTCCCTCTTCAGCGGTAAAGAAGTATTTGAAAATGTCACCAAACAGTGGTATGGTGTTAAGTGTTGTAGGGTTTGTCTTGTTTTCATATATGAGAATCAAGTTTCGTATGTTTTGCGTGTTTCTTT
>NW_024614122.1:0-3007 GCF_008729295.1 Plectropomus leopardus
GTATTTGTCTTGTTTTCTAATCGATATCTTTAGATATTTATTATTATATTAGATATTTATTTTATGCAATATGTTCTCTAAAGAAAAGAAGGTTATTATAACAACTGTTTCTACTTCTTAAATTGTTCATCTTTTAAATTTTTGTTTCTGTGTTAACAATATCAAACAAACAGTTGTAGACTTTGCTCTATACTGTCAGAAATGATGCCTGTGAAACCGCTCTGTATTGAGTGCTGTTTAACCTGCAGTGAGACGCTTGGACTCCTGGGAAATGTGTCCCATTCCTCTCCCACACCATCCATCATGGCCGCCTGAGGAAGGCAGCAGGTTGTTTGGTCCCGAGAGGAAAGCTTCGGGCGCTGCAGGTTTCTGTCTTAAATCCATATGGAGCGGAAGGACACGATAAATGAAACGTTTTGTGTTTCATCGTTCAGTGTCGCAGGAACTCGAAAGATCCAGACGCAGAACACATTCTTATTCTCTCAGCTGGAAAAAAAACAAAACACCAAAACCAGGTTTAATTTAGTACCATCAATCACTTCATAGGAGAAACAGTACTTTTACTTCTTTGTATTTAAACATGCAAAGATGCACACAGGGCCGAATTCCCACTACCGACCGAAATACATGGATGACACATTTACAAAAGATTGCAAATATTTTATTTTTATAAGTAAAACTTATGTAATTATGACTGTACTAATTATGAATCATGTCATCATTCTGAGTTCAGTTTCATGTATTCGTGTAAAAATTAATAATAGGTCGAATTTTATGAAGTATATGAAGATTTTAATTTTTTCGGAGGAATTATAATTTATAGCTTAGAGAACTGATGCAGGCGCTGCGCCGGACTGTCATGGTGAAGAGGGAGCTGAACCAGAAGGCAAAACTCAGTCCATGTGTGTTCCGACCTTCACCTGTGGTTATGGGCTTTGGGTTGTGACCGAAAGAATGAGATCGCGGATACAAGCAGCTAAAATGAGTTTCCTCCAGAGGGTGACTGGGTACAGCCTTAGAGATAGAGTGAGGAGCTCAGACATCTGGAGGAAGCTCGGAGTAGATCTGCTGTTCCCTCATGTTGAAAGGGGACAGTTGGGGTGGTTCAGGCACCTAATCGGGAAGCCTTGCTGAGCACCTCTAGAGGTGTTTGGGGCACGTCCAGCTGGTTGGAGGCCCTAGGACAGACAAAAACCACGCAGGAGTGATGATATTTCTTATCTGGCCTGGGAATGCCTTGGGACTCTCCAGGAGGAGGTGGAAAGTGTTGCTGTGGAGAGGGACGTCTGGACTGCTTTGCTCAGCTTGCTGTCCCCCTGACCCAGCCCAGATAAGCGGATAAAAATGGATGGATTTGAAGAAGTGGATTAATTTAGGCTAACAGCATTCTCATGACACAGCCAGGTTTCAGTAAGACAAAATAAATCAATGAGATAATCTGATATTGATTAATTTTCTAAAACAGCTTTAGATTATGGAGCTCTGATTTTTTTAATAGTCCACATTTTGTCCTCCCGACTTGCTGTACTTTTACAAAGAAAGCATTCATTTTATAATGTTTTTATGTACAATTCCTCTTTTGCTTACTGAAGATTTAAATACTTTCAGTGGTCTGAGGACAGACACCGATTTTATGACATTATGCACTGCACTAGAGGAAGCTCAGAGAGGCGTGTGAGACTCTGCTCTCTGGCCTCAACCCTGGGTTGTCACATAGTGTTGCATTTTGGTAAAAATTATCAGAACCATACCCAGCCTACCTAACTGTTTTGTTTTTTTCCAATTAGTGGACATACAAATTTTTCAAAAAAATGAGTGCGAAATGATGCAGCTGATATTAACTATGAATCTCTATTTGTTGGAATGTGCAGCTTCAAATAAACTCAGAAAACAGTCAAAATATCCTGAAAATAACCTTTAAATGTTTTTTTTTTTGTTGCGTGCGTGACTTGGCAAGCAGGAGCAGTCTTTTCTCAAATAAAATCTTCTGTTTTGCAGTTTGAATGTCTTCTCATGTTGGCAGTCGTGAAACCCAATCTGCTGTGTGAAAACCTTCGGTGTTTTCCAGGTCATCTACATGCTAACATTAATTTGAATCGCTTCAGTGATTCAGAGTAATTTTACACAAGTATGAACTCTCTCCACCATGCTGTGAACATCCTCCCTGCGGCTGTGGGAGTATTTTCTAAAGACACCTTCCTCTTGCGGTGAGGAAGAGGAGGAGAGGGGAGAGAGACCTCTCTGGATGAAGCCGTGATAGAAGCAGAGTCAGTGTAGCATCACGGTGACACTGAGCCAATGACACCGAGCAGACCTGGCTCCCACAATGCATCAGCTGTCCTCAAATATCAATTTTGCACTTGACTTCACACGGCTGGCTCCCCATCGAGGGCTCCTCGGGCTCGTTCCATCCATTTGTCATTAGTAGATCATCAGCGGTGGTCCACACACACACACACACACACACACACACACACACACATATATACTGTATTAGCACAGGCAGTCGATTCTTCTGCAAAAAATAAATGACAGACACTTAAGTCTGCAGACAAGATATTAAAGTGCAGAGACAGATTTAAACTGTACAAATAAACTGGGAACATAAAGCAAAGGTGGAGGGAGTACTCAGATTCTTTACTTAAGTAAAAGTACTAATACTTTGCCATAAAAGTTCTCTGTTACAAGTAAAAGTCCTGCATTAAAAATGTTACTTAAGTAAAAGTATGTATCAGGAAAATGTAGTTAAAGTATTAAAAGCATAAAAATGTTATACTATTATATCTGATCTCATCATGAATGATGCTTTAATGTAAAAGTGGGATTTTACTGTTGCATGTACTGTTTCATTTGTAAAAACAGTAAGAAATGCTGTCACAATGACCCAGAGCCCAAAGTGACACCTTTACAATGTTTGATTTGTCAAACCAACAATCCAAACCCCAAAATTAGTACTAATACACTACAATCATTAACACTGTAAAAAAAAGAAAACAGAAGCCAGGCT
>NW_024614123.1:0-3336 GCF_008729295.1 Plectropomus leopardus
ATAATTAATTTTATTCCTTAAACTCTTTCTATCTATAGGTTTTTTCTGTCTCTGGTGTTTCCTCACTTATGGTAACATTTCTTCATTTCCTAATTTTAGTGTGGATTTTTATTTCAGTGCTTCAATTAATGACAGTCTTGCTTTTTATCCATGTGCTTGTGTGTCTGTGTCATTGTGTGAATGTGTGAGTGTGTATGTGTGTAGATGGGACTTCTGGTTTTATTGTATAAAGCATTTTGTGTTACGGTTTTACTTGTATGAAAAACACTATAAAAATACAGTCTGACTGACTGATTGACTGATAGAGTTTGTACACTTAAAAAAATCCATCAAATGAAGCGCAGTGAGAGCGGCCGTCTCAGAAATGCCTTTGGAGTGACATTTGAACTTAAAGACTCAAAACTGAAGGAACTGCGGCCCGCGAGGAAAAGCAGAAATCAAATATTTGCTTGTCTGGCAGTTTTTTTCCCTTAACCATACAGAAAGGAGACAACCGCAGCATTGTGTCTGACTGAGCTGTGTCTCTGTGCACAGAGCCGAGCCAGCATTATGAATGATGTGCATTCCCTCTCTGTCTTTCTCTCTATGAAGATTTTTTTTGTCTCTTTAATCTGATTGAGCCACAATAGTTGTAGGAGTTTCTATTTGAGAGGCTCAGGTCCAGGCCAGGGATTATCTCCTCCACAGCTGCCACTGTAGACGCCATCCTCCCCCTGTCTCTCTGTCACACACACACACACACAAAATATTATAGCATGCCCACCCACACACCCCCATGTGTGACACTAAACACGAGGAGCTGTCATTCAGCAGAGAAACAAGTCCTCACAATTATAAATTCACTGTTTCTGTTTCCATAAAATTATGCAACGTCATGTGTAAATCCACCAACTGGATCTTAACGTCATTAATCACGTTCCCGAGCGATTTTGTCTTCACATTAGAGATTTAATTCAAGCCGATGTGGAAAAACTGATGCAGCATGATTTAATAAAAGAAAATATATCCTGTTTTCTAATGAAAGTCGAAACTAACTTTCAATAATCATGTTGAACAAAAAGGACGAGGGTTGTCACTGCCTGTAATGTTCAGCATTTTAATTTTCCACATCAAAAATGAAAAATAGAAAATGAATTCAATTTTACAAAATTGTATTGTTCATTTGTCAAATCAATGAGGAATTAAGAGTTTGAAGTTGTTTTTCCTATTTTTTTTTTATTTGGCAGCCCAACGCAGAAATAGAGTGAAGATTCTCCTATTTTCTACTTCTTAATTTTCTGTTTTTTTATCCAACATTTCATAAGTAGAAAATTAGAAAAACGTCTTCCAATCAGTGTAGAATTAAGATTGTGAAGACGGCCAACACATATTGATTTTATGTTTTTGGAGCTGGATTGTTCATTAGGAGCAATGTTGGTACTGTTGACTCAACTGCATTTAAACCTCCTGCAGACTCGGAGATTTTTGCAGTCTTAAACGTTTTGTGCAGCTTCACTCTGCGACGTGGATCTTAAAAAACTTGGGTACGACATCGAGTTTGATGTGTGCAGACTGTGCAATGACGTCACATACTGAATCGCAGGCTGCGACCTACATCTATGACGTCAATACGCAGGAACAAAACATCAGAGGGCGTCATCCATCTACTCTACGTAGTGGCATTCAAGTTTGTCGGAAAAAGTCTGAAGAGGAGGAGGAGGAGGAGACAGTGGATGCCGTCGTAGCTGGGAAAAAAGGCCAACTTGGTGAGCCGATTTTGCAACGAGAGCTTGAAGTGTTAACACCTTAGCGTGCATTTGCAGAATCGTGCTAATCAGTGCATCATTTCATTAGCCTTATAATCACTGAACAAAAAACCCTCCAACAGCTGCTAACATCTGGCTTTCTAATGCAATAAGAAAGTTTACATCCGGGTCAAACGTCTCTGCGCTAGACACGGGTTTTTGTCGTCTCTGATCGGCATTAATGGGAACACAGCAACCGGGTGAACGCGCTAATTTCAGCTCCTTAACTGTCGGGATGCAATGACGCGCCGTCAGTAGTTACCCTCCGACTCTTCCCAGACTGAACTACGACATTTTTCTCAAGTCAGTCTGCACCGAGTTTACAAGACACTGAATAAGTAAATAAGACCTCTGTCTCTGCTGCTGTCTACTATCTACCTGTTCTCTGACCTGTCACACACACACTCTCACACACACACACACACACACACACACACACACACACACACACACACACACACACACACACACACACACACACAGAGGCAGGCTCTGCTGCAGTGCTGTGTTCACTAACAGTGGGAATGCAGACTATGGCCTATATTTAGCAGGTTCAGCCATGTCTGAAAAGCCTGTAAACCTGGGGTAAAAGAAAGGGCACATAAAACGATCAATGGAAACACCCCGATCGTCAGATATCCCAAAACACAGAATCAAATTTTGTGGGTAACAGATTTTTGCTGGTTCTTTGCTTTGGTTTGGACGTGGTGTAAGTGACAAGAAGATTACATCCAAATCCTTACTTTTCCTTTCCATGCCAACTAAAACTGAATGTCACTAAGAAAGTCTTTTGTATAACAGTAAGTCCGTGGATAAAAGAAATAACAAAGCTCAAGAAGTCATGATTGCATAAGGTGCACATAGTCACTAAGCATTGCCTCGCAGGAGACGGAGGTAGTGAGAGCGGTACACAGCGGGGGCAGAAAAAAACAAGACGCTAAATAAACCACATGTCTGCACAGTCCACACGGGATTGCAATAAATCAGGAGCGGGGATTACCCTGGAGTGTGCGTTAATCTGAGCGTGCGGCAGGTCAGACAGATAGACGAGCTAAAGCTTCATCAGAACCTCGGAGGCCAAAGCCTGTTGGGTCTGCAGCCGATTTTAATGAAACCGATAGAGACCCTCCTGCCGCCTGTTTGCACACCAGACGGCAGCCATGACAACATCAAACACTGTTTGGTTATCTAATCAAACCGCAGACATTTATCAGCTGCAACAGTGTACCTGGGAATATGCAAAGTCAAATCCAAAGAGTGGATGTGCTGCAGGAATAGGACTCTGAGGCTGGTATTTAGACGCGCTGGCAGCAGGGTGACCCCTGTGGTGGCACCAGATCGTACACAGGGGACGAGCTGAATCACTCCCTGAACACGACAGTTTCTAAAACGGCGTGCAGGGACTGTGAGATCGAGTCTGTGCAAAAAATGTTTTAGTTTTAAGTCCTACAGATGAACTGTAACAGAAAGTGCTTTAGCCAAGAAAACCAAAACTTACCCGCCCCACCCCCCAATACACACACACACACACACACACACACACACACACACA
>NW_024614124.1:0-1168 GCF_008729295.1 Plectropomus leopardus
AAAAGAATGAATATGCTAACTATTACAGTTTTTATTTTAGATCTAGTGTATATACAGGGATCTCCCACGGCCATGTCCAGAAATTCCACCATCTTTACAGCAAAAAACTACGTTTGCACTGCACTTGCGGCATCACAATATAATGTCATGACGTGATGACATGGAAGCTTTAGCTTTCTGTTGTAAGACAAATGAATTCTATGGCTATTATGGTTTTTATACATTTATTTCATTTAAGATTAAGATTATGGAAACAGGGATCTTCTATGGGCATCATGGAGAAGTACTGCATCCTCTGGTGACCCAGAAATCATTTCCCCTCCACCATCATGAAGAATCTTTCAGTTGCTTATATGTACCTGGAGCAGGCGAGAACAGCAAAAAGAGGAAGCTTCTGAAGGAGCTCAGAGCAAGAAAACACTGGTGTATCCTACACGTAGGTCTTTCATCACATGGTGAGACCAAGAAGCTCCCAAGGGTAACTGCGATAATTGTTTTTTTATTTGTTTTATGCATTCCGTGATGTACTTCTGCCCCTCCACATGTGGCACATTTTGAGGCGTAGTGGTAACAAATCTTAATGACTGAGTTCTTTAATAACAACTGTGTGCTCTTTGAAAAGACAGAATAATGACACCAGGGCATGCTTTGTCAAGATAAATGCTCTGTACCTGTGGTATTTAGGCTTAATGTTTTGAGAGCCTGTTCCTACTGAACATGGTCTTGCCTCATTTACACCTCACATAAATATCAATCAAGAGTGGAACAGTCAGGAGTCTGATGCACTAAAATATCTTACAGGGACGAACAAACACTGCCACACAGGCCTGCATGTCAGTGATCATTGCATTGTAATATATTATTGTAGTAAATATTGATATCATCACTGTTGGGCTTAATAATGTCAATCTGAAAGAACATCACTTATCAAAGATATGAAAAACATCACTGAAGAGCTACAATGAATACCTTTCTGTACTCTTCAAATGTGCGATGATACAGTGTCAGATGTCGTTCAAATCTGTTGGCTGAGGAGTGCTGCTTCACATGGCAACATAGCTCAGTGACATCATTACTCGAGTACAACATGTGGAAAACAGAAGCCTCAATTTTCCACAGCAAAAAGAATGAATATGCTAACTATTACAGTTTTTATTTTAGATCTAGT
>NW_024614125.1:0-4466 GCF_008729295.1 Plectropomus leopardus
AAAACCGAAACTAAATGGAAAAGAAGAGCCAACTGCACAGACCACTGACCTATAGATGAAGCTTCTTGCAATGCAAGAAAAGTAATGCAGAGGTAGCCATTATCTCTCAGATGAGCTTCCCTTGGCCAAGTCCCCCTTTCCCTCTCTGTCTATAAGGCATTGATCCTCGCGGTATTCCAACGTACCCTGCAGTCGCCAATGTCGCAGCTTTCCACTTTGACCTGCTTTAAAAGAATTGACATGCACTGGAGCCTTCTATACCATAATAAACAAAAACAACAACAAAAAAATAAATAAATAAAACAATGGTGCTTGCTAGTGAAACAGAAAAAAACGTTTCTTTTTCAGGGAAAGCCTTGTCAAAATAGCTTGAGATGATGGTAAAGCAAGTCTTATATTGTAAAGATATGCATGAATAAATAAACTGGCAATAAAACACACACACACACACACACACACACACACACACACACACACACACACACACACACACACATACACACACAGAAATGCCCCCTAAGAACCTGTAAATGCTTCCAGTGCTCCTGAAATTCTCTGGAGGGCAGCAGACCCCTAAAAAATGCAAACTTATTCATTGAAATATCTCAATATCTAGTCAAGTTAAGTCAATTTTATTTATGAAGCCCATTTTCGCCAAACACAGTATACCTCAGAGGGCTTTACAGTGTACGACATCCCTCTGCCCTTAGACCTTAAGGACCTTAAGGAGAAAAATTCCTGAAAAAGAACCTTGTAATGGGGGAAAAAAGAAAGAAACCTCAGGAAGAGTGGCAGAGGATGATGAGGGATCCCTCTTCCAGGACGATAGATAGATGTCGTAAATAACAGTTGAAATACAATCTTGACAAAAAGGAAAGAGAAAGAGAGAGGCTAAGAGAGGGAGGCATGGTGGAAACAGTGTCTGACTCAATCAATTGACACAAAATGTTACACACACATCTTGACAATTACTGGATGGATGATTGCAAAGACATTTTGTGCAGATATTTACATTCCCCAAAGAAAGAATTGAAATAATTTTATCTTCTCAGCTTTAATCTAGCGCCACCTTCAGTTTTAAACTTCAGTGTGTCTTCACTTTGACTTACGACCCATAAGTGCAAAAGAACCCTTCAAAACTATGACATTGCCTTCAGTCTTAGCTGTACTTAATGCTGACACAAGGGCAGCTAGTTATAAAATATTTATATTTAACTTCTGGACTCCTAACATGGTTCGTGTTTGGATGCTTTGACGAACAATAATAACTGCTTTATCAGTTAGGACTTGACGACCTTGTGCAGTTTGTGCGTAAAATGCTGTGGTGCTAATCAGGAGATACAGTGCTCAGGGCCAAGGACTTACTTTCCTGGCTGTGCACATAATAAAATGTGCGAAGCTTCATAATGGAAGCACTTGTAAGGGTCCTTCAGAGGGCAGTGGAATAAGATATAGATGGAGATGTACAGTATGTCCTTCTTTTCCTTTACATTTCCCTCTGGATCACAGTTGAAATATTTTGGGAAAACACTTCGAAAACACGGAGACCGTGTTTTCAAAGTTGTTTCTACATTCTACTTTCACAGAAAAAAAAATAGCGATGGTAGTTCATTAGGTGTGATTCTAATATTCCTTATTTTTGGACAAAAAAGTTTTAAAAAAAAGGAGAGGAAAGGAAAATGTTTGCTTTTTCCTCCAGAGCAATACTCCTGATGGTGTGGAGAATTGTTTGAGTTATTATGATGAGAAATTGATTTTTTCTAAAAAGATAATAAAACAATGTGAGTATTTTGTTTACCCGCTGATTGTGGCCGTGCTTCTTAGTTGCAAACACGCTCATCCTGGAGCGCGTCTTTCACGGTTAAACAATGGGAAAAGGATCTCGCCTGGCTTTCCCCCACCTACACAGTCCAATCTGTTCCCAGATTCCTCTCTCCTCCTGATGGACAGTATTGTGGCTTTGTAGAGGTAGAGGAGTCTCTTCTCCAACCAGATTGGCAGCTGCTTACAGTCACGATTTCCGATGTGGAGTACCATAATCTGCACAGATGCACAGTCCAGACTGTTTGAACTCCGTCTAGTCACTGTGTAAGCTGTCATTGCTGTGATGCTTCTGAGGAAAACTTGCCAGTTCTGAAGTCAATATAAAACTCCATTATACCAATTTTCTCTCCGTACACAATATGTGATTATTTACATCTTTTAAAGTAAGCATTCTGATCAAAACGAAAGTCTGCATGATACTTATTCTTTATTCTGGTGACTACTGTTTAAAAGAGATCTTAGATCCTCTAAGGTAATGAGGATGTGCAGATGTAGCTACCCTGTAGCCCCGTACCCTGTATATTTACAGCATTTATCAACAAATCAACAAAAAAAAGAAATGGTGCCATTATACCATCAGCAATTCTTTTAGTATTTTTTGCCACAAGAACTTGGAGAGAAAAGGACAAACTGACCAAAATGAAAGGCACTGTGACAGGAAAGAAGTGGCAGTCTGTACACTCTCTATAAAATATATATTTATATCCATCGTAATTTCAAAGAGGCCAAAGTGGCATCTTTAGATCTTCTGTTCCATCAGTCAAAATGTGAAAGATACACAGTTCACCATCATGTATTAAAGAGACAATCAGAAAATCCTGGCACTGGAGAAACTGGCAGTGAATTGGTTGTTATTTTGCTGGAAAAACGATCTTCGATTAGCAAAATAGATGCAGACTAATCACTTCATCAGTACTGTATAAAAAGGAGGATTTTCATCAGCAAGCAGCAATGTAATTTGTCATAGAAGTGCAACTGTTCACGCCGGATGCACAATATTCAATTTTTTGCAGTGATCGGATATTCCAATATATAACAACTAATTTCACCAATAACTGATACCCATACAGATATACCCACCTAATTTTAGTGATAATCAAGTCTCTTCTGTAGTGGGATAACTTCATATATTGCATGCTGTTATTGTGATGACCCACCAGCAGATGGAGAAATAAAATACAATGCTTTTCAGTGTATGTAATATCCATTCATTGGGCAAAATGAGAAAAAATACTTCAACTTGGGATTGATGTTTAGTACATGTTCACTTTGTCAATGAAAATTTTTAAATATATATCCCTCTGTAATATTGGCAGAGATTAGTTCAGCCAATTCGGATTTTTTATTTTAAAGTCAATATCTGCTGATACAGAAAGATACACAAAACAATCAACAATTTATTTACTGTCTAATGAGACTCACTAAATTGTTTTTACAAATCAGTACATACAGACTGTGGTTGAAGTAGTAGTTACAGTAATTGTCTGTTTCCGTGGACTGGACACAAGACTAACTGGACATTATTCATGCTAAACTATCTGCTGTACATCCATCTATGGGGTAAGTCACTTTCACAACTGTTAACCTTTCATGTGTCATGTTAAAAATTTCAACCTCAGTGATACGATTTCCAGGGTACATTTGATAATGATACATTGTCAACATGGTCTGTCAAGTTCATCCAAGATAATCTGGGGGGATGAAGAGAGCAGCATCTGAGTTTTCTAAAACCCTTTATACACAGAGATTCAGCAATAGGCCTGCAATGAAGACCCTTCATCATGCCAGCTTAGCTTTTTATATAGAGTCAAACAACGGGGACATCTTGCCACCCCAGATTTTAGATAGCATGCCAGC
Source organism: Plectropomus leopardus (assembly GCF_008729295.1). Taxonomy (NCBI): domain Eukaryota; kingdom Metazoa; phylum Chordata; class Actinopteri; order Perciformes; family Serranidae; genus Plectropomus; species Plectropomus leopardus. Next base: position 3,682 of record NW_024614125.1, read on the forward strand.
ATTGCAGAAGCAAAGGAGGTTCTATGGGTGTGATGTGTAACACAACAGTGTCTACTATGACATATAACATGCAAAACAGGCAGCACTTTCTACACAATGACCATGAAATAACATGGCAATAATATAATTTACTGTCCCTGTTGTGTGGCGACTGATGTTATCCTCTGCTCAGAGGGTGAGAACCTCGTTATCTGCCCACTTTTCGAGATATTTTCTGCTGCTGCTCTTCATCCTTGAGTCAGCTGCTAACTGCTGCTAGCTGCTTTTAACATTTCCCAGCTGTGGGTCACACTCATAATATGTTGTCAAAATGGCACACTTTTATACAGAGCAGGAAGACGGCATAAAAACCGACGATCCTGCCTTGAACAGAGGGTGTGTGACACCAAAACACAAGCTTATCAGCTGTCTCGTCACCGGCAATATGGCTAACCATTGGTCCTCCCAAAATACTGACAAATTCACTACCATATGCAAGTTACTACTAAGCTGTTGACTTGGCTGAAATTGTCTAATAATCTGGGCTCCAATTGTGCTATTATTGTTATTAAACTTTACCAGCAAACGGATGTTAACGCTCAAGATTTAAGCCTCTTCTCCACTGCATCGGCTAACATCTGACTGTTAACCCTGACACACATGGAAAGGCATACTTTTCTCCTGCAGAGCTGTGTACAAAGCTCTGCTCTATAGGCAATTAATCAGATTGGGCTGTTTTTTATTGTTAGTTAGAACAATGATTAAGTCTCATTTTGTTTAGTCTCAACAAAAGTTTTCAGGGAGTG
>NW_024614126.1:0-5059 GCF_008729295.1 Plectropomus leopardus
TTATAATATTTATTTTTATGACACAATTTCAATACTTTTATCAATTATTATGGTTTACTGACTTTCATATCCTTTGAGCTTAGGTTGTGCAGATTTTAGGGATATAAAACATTTAAAGATACTCTGAGAAATTACATCACAATAAGCAAAAATACCAGCGTAGGCACTAGTGGACCAATTGTTTTGTAGAGTTAAAAGGGTTAACAAAGCAGCAAAACATTATTTGCTAAACAAAGTTTTAGTGGAGTTATGGCATTCAAATTTGCCTCTGGATAGCGTAAGGGTTATTTACACCGTGGTTAGCTCTGTCAGCACTAGGCAGGTTTTCATTAACCCTCAATTTGTGCAAATTGAAATTGCGAACAGAAACATGTCAGTTTCAAAGAAACTACCATTTATTGCAAAAAAACTTTTTACGCTCACATGAGGTGGTATTTCAGGAGATTCGAATAAGTCATATTTTGCAAAAAACTGCAATGGAAAAACTTTTTTGGCTTCTCTAGGTCACATAATGCTATGGCTATATGCTTGTCAGCAGGAACAAGCTCCCCCATGATGCAACAGGAGCTACAAGGGGTGTTGTAGCATCGGATAACTCTTCAAAAGCTAAGTGGATCATCCAGAAGTTTGGAATCCACAATTACTCTGTGAAATCGTGGACTTGGACTATCACTTCCCACAAATCCCTCATACATGGCTGCTCCATGTATAAGCGGCTCGCCTTTCCATTATCGCTCCATAACACCTACGTGGCCCTGGATTGGAAATAACTACGGCTAGTGTGGTGGCTGCAATAGAAAAAAGCTGCTAATGTTTTGAATATCCATCACCATGCTTCTTAGAATGTTATTACCTGAGGAGAAGTCGCAGAACATCACTCAATGGAAATTAAGTCATCTTGCATTTGTGTTTTATTAATTTCACTTAAGTTTTGCACAAACCTGTACTGGAAACCCGCTAACTGTTGCTATTGTTAAACGCTGTTTATGGCACCATTAGCTAGCTGTCAGCTCAGCTACCTCAACGTTGACAACCATTTCCAGACAAATCATACACTCTGAATTTTGCAGAGCTACAAAAACAAAATTCTAAATATTTCACATTGATATATTTTTTGATACCAACAATAATCCTTTTAACAGTGTATCAACTTGCTGTGATAAAACTATCCTTGAAGAGCTGGATTAATTAAACTCAAGTTCAATATGATTCAGTTCAGTCTGATTACAGATTGTAAGACAACCATTTACTGCTCATTTGGTATCTGTACATTTTATTACAAAAGTACTGTATTTTCAGATTTTTTTCTCAGAACACTAAATTTCTCTGTATTCACAGTTTGGAAACTGTAATTCTCAAATCCTGACAACTTGTGATGTCTTTATTTAAGAGGAAAAAACTAAGTGTGGTTGTGGAGCTCCTGCTGGTTCCTGGCCTCTGGGAGTGAGGGGAGTGCCCAGGAATGTCTCCCAGTTGTGGCAAATATTTGGCCTGCCAGAGCAGTGAGAGGGCAACACTTAAAATGAGGAAAGAAATGAGAGATCCACTCATCTGCCTCTCCACACAGCTGTGGAGGTTGAAAAAATGCTCGTCCCTAACACACACTAAACTGGGCTTACCGGTCAGTGTGTTTGTGCAGATAACTCATCAGCATGTGTGTGTGAAGAGTGGATGGCTGCACAGAGGGTCCAGGTTCACTGCTGTTTACTTTGAACATGACTATTTCCATTCACTCACCTCTGTGAAAAATACTCCACTACTCTTTTTAACCTTAGCGGAGACCTGTGGAGTCGACATGCTGCTGCGTTATTAACAAAGTGCCTGACATCCATACTGTTATGCACATTGGAGCCTGAGAGCTGCCCAGTGTAACTACAGTCCCTCTCTGTGGGCCACTGGAAGCCTTTTCAGTCACTTATGTGAGAAAAGATCATCGACAGAATCACTTTGTGAACTCTATTCTCTTCGTGTTATTTGAATTTTCTAATTTAAATTCCAACTCTATTTTGCAGCTGAACTTCACAGCTTATCCGTGAAAAAACACTACACCAGACCAACACTGAATTTTGAAACCTCATAAAAATATGGTATTTGTGTGTATTGTAATCCGAACTTCACCGTTCTTGTTTGGGTACACCAGTGATCCTCATCTTATGGCCCGCAGGCCAAATCTGGCCCCTGATAGGATCCCAGGTGGCCCCTCAACCATTTTATAATTCACAATAGAAATAAATCGATTCACACTGGGATTGTTTTTGTACTTTTAGTATACATGAGGTGCCAGAGTACATAAAACAGCATCAGCTAAGCCCCTAATGTCATAAAATAATAGAAATGTCCTAAGTTCCAAGAAATTTCCTAACTTCTAGAAACATCCTAAAATCCTATATGGGGCTGCTGCAACTGGCCCCTGGTCACCTGCCATTTTGCAAAAGAGGCCCCCGGGCAAAGCAAGTTCAATTTCCCAGAGACATTTCGGTGCTACGCACATGATAATGCATGTGAGTGTGTGCATGTGTATCCCACTGGACATTGCCGCCGAGCTGCACTGCGCTCATATGGCTGTTACTGCTGATAACTCAGACCTGACCCACAGTGTCGTGCAGAAGTGTAGTGCCCACCCATCAGTCAGACAACCTGAATCAGACGTTGAATCATATGTATGCTCTGAATGTCATGTGCAGCTCCTTTAAAGAATTTAGACTACAGATTCTTAGCACTTTCCTATATTTCTTATTGTGAAAAAACAGACACAAAATAACAATGTCACAGTCGCTCTCAATGCTTTCTATCTCTGCCTGTGGCTCCTAATCAGCTGGTCAGTGTAGTTTTTTTTTTGATTTTTTTTTTTTTTTTTTTTTACAAATGTTACTTAAACAGAAGAAAAAAGTGCATTCTTTGGGGACTATTTTAAACAGTGGATTAATCCACATTTGGCCCTCTAGTAAATAGTGGGGCAGTGCTCACACACACACACACACACACACACATACACACACACACACACACACACACACACACACACACACACACACTTTTTTGTACAACTTTATATTATTATGTTATTGTGCAGTGCATCAAATAGTGACATTTATGTTTTAAACTGTACATGGTCCCCTTTACATTAATAAATAAATAAACAAACATTATTCCGATTAGGCCATGGTTTACAGCAATCCTATACACTTGTTGGCATGGTATAAAAGGGATCTGAGGTCAACTTCTAAATATCTGTCATTTCATAAAGGTATTTCAATAAGAGAGTTCTCTTTGTTGCCTCCACATGTCTGATCTGTCATAAATAAACGCTCCACAGCTGCTGATGCAGACATGGGTGTGTTGTTTGGCCTCGAGTCAAACTTAAGCTTTTCAATCGCACCTATTCTAGACTGACTGCATTAATATTGTCTCAGGTTCACTCAGCTGATTCACCTGCTTCCACAACACTCTGGTCTGCAGGAAAGCTTTGCACAACATGACCTGCAGCCTGAACACGCAGCTAGCCCATGTGTAGGGCAGATAGGTGGGATTATACAACTCATACTGTAGGCTCCTTGGAAGAACAACACGGGATGGATAAAAGACAGCTGAGCTCATATTTGAAAGGCGGTCAGATCACTTTCCACTAGTTTACAGCAACAACAGACAGACGGAGGAAAGACACAGACAGCTTCTACTCCAAGCTACTTCAAACAATCAGCCCTGAGAGCAGCAGTTAAGCATTAACACCAAACCTCTGTCCAACAAAAACACACAAGATATTCTGGCCCTGTCTTTGTTTATCCATCTCATAATCATGACGTACGGCTCTGTCTTACAAACAGGAACCAGACCAGATGGATTAAAGAAAATACACTTGTTACTTTCACTTAATAGCATTGAAAAGAATGGTCTGTCAAACAGAAATGCAGCAGGTGGCACCTTATTTCAGCTCCATTTTCCACAAACCAGCCAGTGCTAAATGGATGCTCACTGAGAACATAACCAGGCAACAGACGAGCCTGTGAAATACAGACAGCTGAGTAATATCATTACTTTAATTTGACCCTGATACATCAGTTTATATTTTTTGTGTAGTGATCAACCAGCACTAAACACTCAGTGCATTTACATGATGATAGATAAAAAATTAATCATTGTGTCAGTCTGACTAAAACTTGAAAAAATACATGTAAACATGTTTGTCTGACTAAAATTGTCAGTCGAATGTCTCGAACTCAGACTAACACGCCAAGATAATGAGCTGGAAGGTCAGTTTACCCTTTTTATGTATACGCTTCAACTGGACCTGAACTGGCCTAGGCATTCTGTGCATGCTCCATAGTCCCCAAGCCGGTCTTTGACCCAAAAGTCAAACGGCATAAATTTGTAGAAGAATGCCAGGACAAACAAAAACAGAAGAAGAGTGAAGGAAAGAAAAGGCATGTTTTGACTGCTCATGATTGGGATTATTTAGCCTGTTGTGTGATTTCTAGTAGATCTGGTCCTTTATTTAATGTCAGCTGTCACACAGGTGTTTTATTTTAATGCACAGCAACGCAGAGCGCAACCTTTGTCCTCTCTCCTCCACTCAGCTGTCTCTGTCTCCCCTCTGTTACTACATGTGTCAGAGCAGCAGATAAGCCCTGCCCTCTGCAAAACACCACACACCATAAAGAAAAATGCAGTATGAGACTGTTAATTTATGATTTATGATATTTACCAAAGTTATGAGCACTCTTTTCATTTCAGCTCAGTGTGAGGGACTGGCATTTTACCTTTAACTATAGCGCACAGTGTTTCTCTGCCCTGCTCAGAGGAGGAGAGGAGAGCAGTTCAGACTTTACTACAACCACACTCACCACTGCAACTACTCAGTGAGCAAAAAGTCAACATGGCTCGTGTATTAATGAAGTGCAATCTGCCCCAAAAATGTGTGAACAACTAAAATGAACACTCAAGGGAATACAGTTAATTCAAGTAACTCAGACTCAGGCTGCACCAAAGCAACAAACACTGGAGAAGCAGCCCAAAAAGATAAATGGTCATTTTATATTTGATTTTGTAAAATAAATAAATA
>NW_024614127.1:0-2225 GCF_008729295.1 Plectropomus leopardus
TAAAGTAAACACTTCTTATATTATGTTTTATTTCTGCCAATTCATCCCCCTAAATCTTACACAGTGGTCCTTTTGTGACTTAACCGTCTACCAAATTGATGTGTTTGCAAAATATCTGTACTTTTACTCCGTGTTAAGTGTTGCTCTCCAGCACTTAATCCAACGGTGTTCTCACCAGCTTTATCCATTAATCAAATATTCATATTTGTTTTGGGACTTTTCTTTCCCCTAAGTTCCTCACCTCCCACCTGTGTTTCTAGACAGGATGTTCACAGGAGGAAACTGAGGACAGGCTAGTCACGGTCAGGTTTATTTCTGGCTACAATCAAAGTCGGGCAGCTGGCTGGGATGTTTTGCCAGAAGGGTTGTCAGAGGCTGTGAAAGTAGTACCGCCCACTCTCTCTGTCGCACTCATAAAGCCACCAATTAGTGTAAAAGCTCTGTGGATCTTCTCTCTTTCACCTTGTGAATTTGACATTTGGAGCCGCATATAATGTTGTTGAAAAGCAGCCAGCAGCCTCTGAGATTCATCCGAGGGAATAAATTAATCCGTAGCAGATGCTGAGTCAGCCCTCTCTGGTACCGATTCAAGAGCCAGAGATGACAACAATATGTCTTGTAAAGATTTGTGTTAAAGATCCCTCCACTTTTTTTTAATCGTTTAGGAGGAAGAGACACAAAGTTTGAGAGAAACAATAAAGGTACATCTAAAGAAAAAAACCCAACACCTTTATGGTTCTCTATCATTGATCCAGTGTTTCAATTTGGCCCCAATTTCTCTCAGCCACTGAAAATGATTAGGTAAAGTATTGTGGTAATCTGAGCTGTCTGCTGCTCATCATCATTTTCACAATCTGATCAGCCACAGTCATCTTCTTTGTTGACAGCCTCCTTTAAAGGATGTCCACTTGTTGACTTCAGCTGTTTTAGCTCAATAGGCAAGAAAATAATGAGATTTTACACTTCAGAGTTGCAGTTCTTACTCGCATGCACCATGTCCTCTGGCTGTGTTGCATTATGGTCTGTTGATGCTGCTGCCTCGTGAGATATTGATTTTTTTTTTCTTTTTGTTTTGATTCTGAGGGACTGGCAGTTGTACCTGACTGTAACTAGAAACATTCATATAATGTTGCATGGCCCCTCAAAAATGGGATTAAAAGCTGCTTTTTAACATCGGTGTAGATGATTCAGATTTTTCCTATAAATTGATGTTTTCTAGTAACACTAGTGTTGTTGGTTCTGCCACCTGTGTAGCAGTTTTTCTAATAAGAAAGGAACAATTCCAAATAATTAGGCAGGAAATTGTATTGTTTTTATGACAGGTGTGGCATGCCCATAATGGGGCCTCACTAATCAACAGCTGGATTTAGAATTTCCTTGTTAACGTCATCAGCATTGAGGTCACAATATTTGTGGCAAAATCCATCTCAAAGGCATGTTTGTTTCTTGCTTTAGAGGGTTTTTTCAGTTTGAATGGAATCTGCAGTTCCTAAATGACCCACTGTGTGTGTGAAGTGTGTGTGTGCAACATGTGTAAAGGGTAAATGAAACTCCTGCTGCAGTAATTGTATTGGAGGTTTCTCCCCTGGGTGCTTTAACAGAAGTGACATAGGGTCAAGCCTGTTGTCCTTTTGAGTGTGTACTGTGAAGCGCAGCCCGAGGAAAATACACAAAAAAATGGTGTAATTTGTTCTATTATAGAAAATGATTGCTGTGACTGAAGCTGACAGCTGATGGTTGGCACTTAAGTCAGCTATATAGAGAGGCAGAGTTCCTCCAGTTTTGGTGAACCACCATGAGATTGTGCAGCACATTCTCACCCCAACTCATCAAACATTCACTGCTTGTTCAGTTCAGTTCACATCCACAAATTACACGCTATAGGTGTCCTCTGGCGTCTGTTGTTCAAGTTCTGGGATGGCTTGTCAGTTTACGCCTGATAAATGCATTGTGACTTTTTTTGTTCTTTAGTGTAAAATTAGCCCAAATGCAGACTTCTGGTTTAAAGCATACATTTTGAATTTTGACCACCCAAATAATGTCCAAATTGGCCAGGCAGTGGCTGAAATACTGTCAAGATATGCAGTTATGCAAATGTATGCAAATTGGGTATATTATGCAAATTGCCCAACATATGCAAGTTAGCATCCAACAGTTTCCTAATGTTTGGGACCCATACTATGCATTTTAATCAGAAAACTTTGAGGTACTCAACATTTCCGTGT
>NW_024614128.1:0-4482 GCF_008729295.1 Plectropomus leopardus
TTTTTGAATAAAATAAAGCCAATTTGCCCAGGTCTCAAAAGATTAGACAAATAATTAACTTGTATTTCCATCTTTGCTGCGCAAGTTTTGTGTGAAAGGAATTTGACGTCTATCCCAAATATAAGCCTGTTGAGTTCATTGATTCGAGCAAATAATAGCTATTAATTGAAGTTGTATTGTGTATCAAAATCAACAGTTTAACTTGAAAAATGTATCCTGAACAGAAGTGACGTCAGTAAACTGAAGTTTAAAGTTCCTACTCCGGTGATCAAATCAAGTCCTCCAAACTGTGGCAAACAGGCTCTGATTAAAAGCTTTATTTGTCTGAAGAATTCGTCTCAGCGTGAAAAGTGCAAAATAAGGAAGCTATAGAGCTGTACCAGTTTATCAGAGAGGACACACTGCAGGAAACCAGTTCCGTCTCTCAGCACGATGAACATCAGGTTCCTCCCTGTAGGACACAAAAAATACAGACAACGTAAAAATCAAAAGACACATTTTGAATTGAAGCGCTGCTGTTTCTGATCTGAAGACAAAAACACAAACAAATATACCAGTGATGTACGATAATGATTATTTCAACTGATACCAATAAACTGATCATTTCCAGCTTCTCGTGGCCAATAAAATAATCATAACCGATCATTTGTTTTGTTTGTTTTTCCTTATCTGAGGGTATGAAAGGCTGAGATGTGCTGAGAACAGATGAATTTAATTTGTGCATTTTCATAAAAAAATGACATTTAAGACAAAAAGCTGGAAAATCACATTTTTGTAAAAGAAAGTCATTCTTAAGAGCAAAATCAATTTCATTTTTATATTTTTTTGTGTGTGTGTGTGTGCAGGGGGGGGGTCCTCTTATCTTCTTATGACATCTTTTATAAGACAATACGTTCTTATCTGTGTTCATGCGTCCTCACCCTGTCTCCTGAGGCGATGAACCCAGCCAAACACTTTGACTCTCTGACCTCTCTTAGGCTCCAGATGATGAATTTTAACCTGCAAAACACAGTCAACACTCATCTTTAGATCATTAGTACAATAAGGCGCAAGACTATTTGGGATTCAGTATCAACTGCCGTCAATTAAAGTTGGTATTGAATATCCGGTTTAATTTGTAATCTTTATGTAATCTATGGCTGCAACTTCTTTTTTTCATTGTCTATGAGTCTGTTGATAATTTTCTCGATTAATCCATCGATTAATCCCGTTGTTTGAACTATAAACTGTCAGGAAATGGTGAAAAATGTCAATCAGTGTTTCCCAAAGCCCGAGATAACGTCATCAAATGTCTTATTTTCCTCACAACCAAAATATGTTCAATTAACTTCCACAAAGTAAAGAAACCAGAAAATATTCACATTTTTAAGTTACAGTGCTGCTCACACGACGACCGAAATGAATCAGTCATTAACCCCGTTAATAAACTGTGGGTAACTTTAGCCGTGTGCTGCTAACAGTTCGCTCTGTCACCAAACTGATCAATCGATGCTGCAGCTCTACAACGAAACGAGATTCTCTGTTTAAAATAGTCAATTTTGCGGTAAAGCTTTTATTTTCTTCCATGACTCTGATCATTTCTGATCCATTTGTGAGTTTATATACATTTGTTAGTACCTGAAAATGTTACTCAGGTTTAGTATTAGTACATCTTCTCTGTAAATATATATATCTAAGGAATAGTATCCTTATAGTTAGTGGGGTTTTTTGTTTTGACTTGGTTTGGTTTTTGTTGCTTCTTTTAGTTTTTGGATAGGTATCTTTGTACTTTTACTTTTCAAAATTATATTTTCAAATGCACGAATGGAAACCTGACACATTTTTGGAACTGCACTGTAATTTGAGCATCTGTTAATAAAAACGAATCTGTGCAAAAAATTATTAATAAATAAAATAAAATAAAGCTGACAAAACTGCAATGTAACGCAAAAATCACAACAAATTATTGGCTGAATTTGCATTAATTGTTGCAAAAATTGATATAAAGATGTATAATGTTCTGAAGGAACTGTTTAAGTCATTTTATATAAATACACATAATCTGTGTTTTATGTTATCAAGCATCCATCAACCGTTTGTACCAAAAAGATACAAACACTTGACATGTGGATTTATGATTCACGCACACACATTAATAAACACATGTAGGTTACCACAATAATCATTAAATGAAAAGTTTAAGTTGCACCAATATACAGTGAGTAAATTAGACTGATATAAAAGTAGAAACGTTCAGTCTGACCACTTCAGGCTCGGGCAGGCTCGGGTCCTTCTCAATCACGATCTTCTTGGCTTCTTCGAGGTTCTTCTCTCTCCTCTCGTTGTCCTCCGCCTGCACAGCGGACACGGAGCAAACATTTAAGACAATTATAGCTCATGGCCTTCGCAGGAAATGACGTGAAACACATAATACACACACCTCCTTCTTTTCTTTGGCATCGCACTTCATCTGCTCGCGGTTAAAGGCCTTCTTTGCGTTCTTCATTTGCGTCTTAGAGATCACCGCCCAGCGCTGAAGAAGAAACAACAACAAAACAAATATAAAGAGGGAAGCAAGGAAATAAAAACAACACACAAACTGTGTCATTGTGTTAAATTCTATAAATGCTATAATAATAACCTATTTATTTGTTTTTTCTATTTTATTTTTTAGCTTTTTTATTTCATTTCTTTATTTATTAAATTTTCATTTTTATTTGATTGAAAAGTTTTCATGTTCATTTGATTGTGTGTTTTGTTTTTGTACGTTCACACAAACCAATAAAAAAGGAATTACAAAAAAAAAGTTTTTTACAACATTGCTCACTGTAAAAGATCTTCAAATTATGACGGCGGGAAAAAAGGAAAAAAAAGTGAATTTCCCAATATAGAGCCAGTGTTTGTCTCCATATGTACATACAAGCGGCTCATTTGAGCGTCACAAAAATACAGAAATTCTTATTTTCAGGTGATTATACACAAAAGACAACATACTTACTATATTATATGATATTTCTACCAATATATCCCCTTAAATCCCACACGCTGGACCTTAGAAGTGGAAATTAAAAAATGAGAAAAGACTTTTTAAACCAACCTCTCCCTCCTTCTGTGATTCTACGTAGATGGTCGGGAACGGCTCCTTCCCAGCGAACATCAGAGCCTGTGAGGATTTATTCATAAACACAATGACAGACATATCAGTGCAACTGGATCAACCAGTAGAGCAAAATTGCTACTACAATTAAATCCTGTAGCATGAAGCATTTTAAAAAACACATGCCGGGGTACAATTAAAGTAAGGGGTACTTATTGAAGACTATTAACCTTGAGAGGAGTTTTGAAAGGTTTTTGCTCCGTGCCGTCTCCATCCTGGTCGCTGCCACATTTGTCCGACACATACATCTCACCTGTGAAGCAGCAGCAAAGTGAGATGCAGCACAACCTCCTAATTATTTAAAATACCTGCAGCTACCAGGGATTTACACCTTAAAGTGTGAACTTTTGGGGCTCTCAGTGTCACAAGGCAAGTTTCCATTAACCCTCAAACTGCACAAATTTAAATTGCTAATATAAAATACTGGAAACACGTCAATTTTGAAAACAAAAGTCCCGTTGCAAAATGCCTTGCTATCGCATAACGCAGCACACGCAACGCGCGCTGAGATGCACAAATTTGTTATTAAAACTATGAATGCAATGATAAATTATGGCACTGTAGCGTTAACTACGGCAAGTGCCACACTGTTAATTTATTCTCATTATTTTGTTGCTTTCCCATTTGCCACACCCTCACTGGTATCAATCTGTGTAATACTGGTAAGAGCCAGATAAAATACACAAACACATTTCCACATCTAGCAACGTGACATCTACAGAATTAAAAGGAGCGCTAAGGGATTTCAATTTGGCATGTTAAATCAGTATCAGCTGACACCTGATTTTGAATTTTTGATTGGCTTTATCCATATTACGCGATATGGATTTGGGATAAGTACGCCAAAATTGACCCAGCTGCAGGACACGGTGAAAAAAACTAAAATGACAATATTTCAAGTTTGGATTGAGGCTAATGTCTGATCATCGTTTATACTTTTTTTATTACACATGGACGACCCCAAAATACAAATCAATACAGTTTTAGGGGATTTGGGTTCTCAGAGGCTTTAAGACATAAAAATTCTAGCTTGTGACTACTGACAAAAAGTAATCCTGTAAACCTGCCACCGCCTCACTAAGGAATGAGTCAGGTTTTGACCTTTTGCCTCCTGAGGCAATATTGAAACTGAATATTTTAAAGAGCCTCGTCGTCTGCAACTGCACCGGACTGGACAGAGGCAGACAGCCTGGTTGTTGTGTCTGTGATGTCACCAACACGCACACAAACACAAACACACACACACACACACACACTATATCTATCTATCTATATCACAATTGATAGAAGTAATGCCATGTACTACATGGAACAACCTTGTTCTCAAGCCTGTTGAAAAAAATAAA
>NW_024614129.1:0-4369 GCF_008729295.1 Plectropomus leopardus
TATGTCTTCTACTTCTACTGCTTTCTTCTCATGGTTATGAAAACAATTCAGCCAGTTTGCTCAAGTTTCAAAGGGTTAATCCTTTTAGCTTGTCAAACTTGCAAAGCAGCATAACACAGAACCACAGAGTGGAATCACTCCCCAGAGGACAAAAACGCAGAGTCAGAATTCACTTACACATATTGTCCCTTGTGCAGAAATTGCACGCAAACACAACTTTTAATAAATGAGTAAAACCTGCAGCATTGATTACACTTTGGCAGTCACTCCACTGAGAATGCAGATAAGGAATGAGCACTGCCAGCTGCCAAGACTGCATTAACTGTTATGACTTACAGGAGCAATAAATTCAGCATACAGTGAAGTGCAGCAGCAGGGAGGGAGGAGAGGAGGCTGTTTTAAACACACAAACACAAATACATCAGCAACTGGCTTCTCATCCAGTATCTCTGAAAGTACTGACTGTTATGCAATATGCAACACAGGTGGAGATGTGATCTGACAGGGGTGTTTGAGTGTCTGAGAGATTAACTGTTTGTAACCAGGAGCGACATCACTTTCCTTGTGCAGCTTTCAGACGCCTTTCACAAGTATTTGAACCTTTGAACACTGGTGCAGTTTCTCAAAAACATGGAAAAAAGGCAATGAACATCTTAATAAGAAAAAGGGGTCAACAAATATCAGGGCATTTTGCCAAATATCATTGTTTTCATTTTTATGATCAACGATAAAATCGTTTATTTAAAAAGTGCAAAGATAGGCTAAGCATGAGAGGAACTTTTACTTTGTAAAACCACAGGCAGCTAATTTGTATTGATTCTTTTTTTTAATTTAAATTTTCAGTTGAATTGATAAAAAGGTTGCCGGGAATGTGTTTAAATTAGTAAACATTTTCTTTTTCATTGGAAATGCATATCTGTTCCAAATATTAGTTATCGGTCTCATTAACTGAAAATAACCGTTACTGGTATTAACCCTCTAAGTATAACCAAGTATAACCAATATCAGTCAACCCCTAATAAGAAATGTTCCACAAACCTTTTTCAGGCTTGGGAAAATTGTCAAGGGAAACAGAAATAAAGCTAGGGAAATACTGTGTTTATAATATTCATAATTAAATACTTGAAATTATTTTACAAAATTATTATGATTTTTAAGCACTTTTCCCCACATAATTTCCATGCCTATTTTTACTTTATTTTTTAGTTTTGGTTTCCTTTTCTTGTTTGTTTGTTTTTACTAATTTCTTGTTAATTTTAGGTCATTTCTTCTTATTTTTCCCATTGCCTTCTTCCCATGTTTTTGAAAAGAAAAAAAGAGCCAATTTGCTCAAGTTTCAAAGGGTTAAAGAGAATAGCTTTTGTAATTAGATCAGGAGATACAGTATCATACTACACATACAAATACTTCTGCCAGTAAATAATGCAAGCAATAATATTGCCACTTTATCAATACCATGTAATCATAGTAATGGGTATTTAATAATGCCAAATTATGTTAAGATAGACAATATCAAAAATTCAGAAGAGCATAAATAAAGAAGAATGTATTAAGGCCACAGTGTTATATACAGCTGTGGTTCAAACATGACACCATCAACAGTATGCTGATTTTTACTGCAAAGCTTCAATCCGAGCCTTCTGCAAGCCAAAATGTGTGCATATCTATAACTGTGTGTGCATGTGTGTGTGAGAGAGACACGGAGACAAAGTGAACGTGCGTAAGGAAAGAAGACACCAACAACACACAGCAGCCACATGCGTCTCGCCATTGAGGCGCGTCACACATCGATTCCCCCCAACAGCCTCCTCCAGCTGTAACACACATCACACACCTCGGAGACAACAATTCAATCATTTCCACAATTTAATCACTCTTTGTCGGAAAACGTAAATACATGTATAACTGCATGCAATTTTACAATACGTCCACCTGCTATTTCTGCAAGCAGAGTCCATCAAATTACAATACAATATCAATCGAACTAATTATTTCAGATGCTGTGTGTATGCCGATATGACCCTCTACTTCTGTCGATTCAGATTTGATATCCAGCCGTTTTCAATAAACGATGTATATTCGTAGATAAGCAAGAGTAGCTTAAATTGCCAGTTTATGAAAAGGGGTTTGGCGTGGCACTCTGCTCGTGCTGGAGAACCGCACGTACACACAGTCTGACCTGGTACTGGTTCTGCCGGATAAATGGCTAGTAACCATGGCTACCGTTGATGTAGCAAAGATTAAAGGGCATCAAATCAGTCATGCACGAGATAAATATTGCTCAAACTGCACGAGAGCAATTGGCGTGAAGCTCTCGCGGTGTAAAGAATGGATGATAGCAAATTACAATTCAATTCGGCACCAGTGTTTCTGTCTTACCTGGCTACCCCCGCGGAGCCGACGGCTTCCTAGCTTATTTCTTCTTTTTCCCGCTCTGCTTGGACAACAAACAAGCTACACGGGACAGTGGGCCGAGGCCGTGTGAAAATGTTCCCTGAAGGAGAGGTGTCTCCGGCCGGCTGTCAAAGACGAAATGTCGGTAGTGCCTCCTCCCAGCAGCAGCGCGTTGACTGAACATTCGCTCGGCCGGACCGTAAAGCAGTGACGGTAGGGGGAGACTGCTGCTAATAAATACTGCTAGTAAACATAACGGGGACTGTTCTTCTCGCGAGAACACATATGTGTGGCGCTGCTGTCAGACAGTAGGGAAATGCCTTTGGAGCCAAAATTTCACCTCTACTGTAATACACTTATTGCTGAAAAGAAATGAGAGAGAAAAAAATAAAGAATGATTCTGGACTCCCAGTTTAGTTATTTATGTGTAATTAAGGTGGGTTGTTTTTTTTTTAAAAGGTCTGTAATGGCAGGCTTCAATAACATGTCCTTAATATTGCTTTGAAAATGTTCATTTGTTCCTTTGCCACCCAACATCCTCAATTACAAAGTCAGCTCATCAACTTCATCACTTTAGAAATGCTGATTTGATACGTATGAAATGTACAAATGCAATGTATCTGTGGTTTGCACAAACATATAAGGAAATTATTTTTTTCTGGCAACTTTTGCTGCAGACAACATATTCTCCCTACATGCATTTCTTGATCAAATGCATCATGGGATACAGTTTGCCCTTAGTAGACTTCCACTGACAACAACAACTTCTTTCAACATGGATAAATGGATTTTAAAAGAAAAATTACAAAATACATTCATTGATGAATTTCATTGTTGTTTGTTTTATAAAGACTAAAGACTACTAAATACTGCTTTTCCAGTTTGGATTGCAAAGCCTCTGGGTTACAAAGCAAAGGCAATAAAAAGCACATTCTTGTACTGCAGCACAACAGAGATATTCCAAAAACAGTTAACAGCGTGCTATGATGTCTACATGACACTGCTGGCTATAACATACTTTGTCAAATTTAGGCTTGGGGGAAGGTATCAATAACTTTCAAAAGACCCAAGACCAAGTCAAATCACCAATCATTATATTTAAATCCAAGTTGATTTGCAAATCTTTTTAATTTTGTCAAGCTGAGTCTTTAGTCATCAAATTTGTGCTTCGAGTCTGACTGGTGTCCAAGTCATGTGACATAAGTCCACACCCTGACCCACACAGCTTGCAGTGAATGTTCCCACAACGCTGACTAAAATTACCTACAAGTTGCAACATTTTTTTAAGACAAATCACAGAATGCTCTTTTGTAAAGCATTCCCACAGTGTTACATGTGAACAAAGAAAATGTTTTCAAAGCAACATTCAGAAAATGTTATTGAGGACTGAGACTACAGACCATTTTTTTAAAGATGAAAATGTAATGTAATATGATATGTTAACAATAAAAAAAAGAAGACATTTTTTGATGTTTACAGAGAATGATGCCTGAACTTTAAAGAGAACGTTCTGGAAACATAAAGAAAACTTGCAACTGAAAATGTAATTAAAACATTCAGTGGCTATGTTGCACCATTCTCAGGGTGTTTTTAGAACCAAATATTGCTAGCTGGGCATGTCTTTCAAGCTCTAGACCCCTCGTTTTGTTTTTGTAATGAATTCGTAGCTTGTAGTTGGCAGCACAAACAGCGTGACACCATGGATTCTGTCTAAAGCCCACCTGCTCCAGTTGTGTTTGCATGCCCTCAAATTCCAACCATGGCTCTGACCCCGACATCTAACAGAAAACACTGGATTGGACGAGTTTACTGCATGTGCAGCGCATTAAAGTTTACCTCAAATAACTCTTTACTACAGGGAGAGCCTGGCTCATCAAGAGGGCTTGTTCACAGTAATTAATAAGAATGGGGCTGGCTGTCCTTGGCTGCACACACACACACACACACACACACACACACACACACACACACACAC
>NW_024614130.1:0-1182 GCF_008729295.1 Plectropomus leopardus
TTTCTTCCCAACCAATTTGCTCCGGTTTCAAAGGGTTAATGTTAGGGCTGTGTCATATCATATTGTTCGCAGTAATACTACAATAATTTTCAATATGATAAGAAAAACTAATGTCGTGATAATGGCAGTATTACGCACTGTAACAACAAACATGACTGAGAGCAGAATTGTTACTGGTTGTTCTTTACAGTTTGACAAAATGAGAGATAATTTTTATATTTATATTTTAATATTTTTAACTGAATATTTCAAGGCAAACTGTTACATTTATGCTGACATGTAAAACTATAAAACATTTTGTTGCAATTAATAATAATGGAATGTTTTATGTTTTTCAGTATTTTGTTATATCATCAAGAATATTGTGAAATACTCTGAATTATGGTGATATTATTTTAGGGCCATACCGCCCACCCCTGGTCAATGTGACGTGTGATTGGTCCACAGCAGTTTTAGCCCACACAGTCTTTGGTGTGGTGAAGGTCGCATTTTGGCACCTGTATCCTTCCATTTATAAGATGGGTAACAAATGATGAAAAAAAATGTATCAATAAAGTTCTTTACTGGTTGTAATCAGTTATAGCTATAGGTATTGATATTGATCATCACGTATAGTGTCAGTCTATTTTCATCCCCTGTAATTTGTTTTTTCTTGTCAGACGATTATAGCATTTATCTGTAGTAGCTGCCTCATTTTTGTGTGTAGTGTCCTCTGTCTCTGCAAAAACTGAGTCATAACTATTAGTGCCATTTTTGTAATAAATATCTTCTTTTACTTCATGCAGTCATGGTCATAATTAAAGGCCACCGCATACAATATTTGTTTTAATCCAATTATTAGCTCATAATATCAGATTTCCTTGTATTTTCTTTAAGTTAAGTTTGGGGAAAAGTTTTATTTTCATATCAGATCCTCTGATACTTATAGTAGCTTCACTGCTAAATTAGCCATCCGTATTAGTTTTGCTTCGAAGACGCTACGTAATTAACCCTGTTCAAGATAAGTCCAGCCGGTCATATGACAATCATTATCGGTTTTCCTCGATAGTTGCATCCTGTCTGTCTCTGATCATGAAGTCCTATAAATACCCCCCCGTCCCTGGATTACTGTAATCCAGAGTCTCCCTGTGTTTCCGTGTGTGTGTGTGTGTGTGTGTGTGTGTGTGTGTGTGTGTGTGTGTG
>NW_024614131.1:0-1723 GCF_008729295.1 Plectropomus leopardus
CTCCACAGATGTATTTGTCTCTCTTTATCTTCCGTTTACCGTGGCCCGCTCCCCAAAAGCACGGCGTTATGATTCATACGCGGCGATGTCAGGGGGGATGTATATTTCATTCTGATAATGTTTTGCTTAATGGTTGAGTAACTTTTTCATAAGGACGTCTTTAATTCCAGCGGCGAGAGCTGAATGTGAAATGATGTCTCTGTGCGGACGAGCCACATGCTACACATCCTGATTAAATAACAGCTAACGAGCAAAATGAGCGCGCCGGGTCACACCCATCATCGCGTTCATCTGTCAGATTACTTAAATATTTTTGACTGCTTTGTTTTTTTTAATGAGACTTTGTCCGTTTCATGCTGCAGCTTTGTAGCTACAATGAAGTGAAAAATGTGCAGTTTTTTAAGGATTAACAGGACTTTTTTTTGTCAGTTTGTACGTGGAAATAACAGCAACAGGAAGCAAACCATACATTTTTATTAGAGCAATTAAGCAATGCATTATCAGTATCTGTCATAATTATTTTTTCATTATTTAGCTTTTTCTCATTCTTAATTCTAATTTATAATAATACTTTTCTCTCTCTTTCCTTTTTTTAAATAACTTAATACAACTTTGAAACCTGGATGGTCATCACTTTTCTTATCCGGCTTTTAAATGCCTTTCACAAGTATTTAAAATGTTGAACTCTAAGCAAATTAAATTAATTAATTTGACAAAAATGGGAAAAAAAGACAATGAACAATTTTGTAAGAGATGTTCCACCAATTTCAAGAAATTAGTAGATTTTTGAGATTTTGCTCAGGTTTGAAAGGGTTAATTTGTTAACTGTTTACCGATATTGTATTTGTCTGTGAGTCTTTGTCTTTGTGTGAAATGTTTCACATTACGAGGGTCACTCGAAAAGCGTTTGTGGGGTTTTTTTTGGCTCCTTGTGCACATTCCTGTCTGAAGTTATTGTTTTTTACATCCAAATCATCATATGATGCATGAATTGTGTGCAGAAGCACATGGAAACCAACACCGGGTTAGAATTAGGCAAAAGAGGCAAATGGTGCAGAAAAAACATCACGTTCAGACGGGATGCAAACACCGGATACCTGCATTAAAGTCCTGTGTTTGTTGGATCCATTAGCCATCCCTCCCATCTGCCCTGCAGGAACCTTCGTGCTCTTTATTTAAGTCGTTACCAGCAGCGTTTCAACCTGACACCGTCCGGCGGCGTATCGTGTCGACGTGATAGGTTCCGTCCCGCCACATTCTCAACTGACGCCACCCGTTTGTGTATCGTGCTGCCGTGGCCGGTGTGTCCAGCTGTCCAGCGGCATTTGATGCGAACAGTTCTGTCCGGCCGCGTGCTCTGCTAACGCCGTCCAGCGGCGTATCATGCAGACGCGAAAGGTGGCCTTTGGCGTCAGGATCTTACGCAGAAAGCACTGCAAAAGCGGCAGTATTTGACGACTTTGAGTGAGAACCTCTGAGTGTCGCTGCTTATTCCTCCAAAAAGTTTTAACCAAAATATGCACTGAGGGGCAAAAATACTATAAATTTTCCAGGACAACATGAATTATTTCGTTTTCGTAATCAATTTCCAGGTGCTCCCATGACTGGAAAACTAGTCTGTAAATTTCAAGTTTTCTAGGACTTTGTAGATATTTTATTTTCACACCTCTCTTACACTATTATGGCTATTATAAAATCAGTATTGAATATGTTCTTTTTCTTT
>NW_024614132.1:0-1303 GCF_008729295.1 Plectropomus leopardus
TCCCTCTGTGTGTGTCTGTCTGTCCCTCTGTCCCCTGGTGTGTCCCTTTCTGTCCCCCCTGCTGTGTCTCAGTGTAACCAGGACAGGTTCTGTTGGAGGGGGTGGAGTCCTGGGACTCGTCCTGTCCAGGTGTGTCTCTGTCCTCGTGGCTCCAGGTGTCCTCATTTCTACATCCACAGTCTGTGAGGCGCGGTGTCCCTGCAGCAGTCCACAGGAGAGACATGGAGGACTGTGATTGGCTGATCATTGATCTGACTGATTGAATGATTCTGATTGGTCGATGTGATGAAGACTAAAGTCAGATGACGTTGTCCAGGAGACAGCGTGTCCACAGCGTGTCCACATTATTCTGGACACGAGAAAAAGACAAAGGACCAAAAAAGAGCCAGAAATTAGGAGCAGACGTCCAAATGAGCTGAAAATTAGCAACAAAAAGAAAATGTCCTGAAAAGCAGCATTAAAAAGTATAAAATTAACAGAAATATAGTTTAGTTTTCGAGTTGTTTCTCTTTTTTCATCCAGATTTTTAAGGAAAATTAAAATTTAAAAAAGAAAGAGATAAATAATAAAACTATTAATAGAAAATAATGAATCTCATTTATATTTTAGCTTTTTTCAGGCCATCACTTTTTTAAAACCATTTTTCTTTTCTGTTTTTGGGCAAAATTTCAGGTAATTTTCTAACTTTTTTTAACCAAGTTTTGCTGATTTTTGGTGATTTCTGGTGCATGTTTTAAAAGAGATTACGTCACTGTGCGCAGGTTTCAAAGGGTTAAATGTGTTTAATGTCTCATTTTAACTTTTATTTACATGAGTGTTTATGTGATTAATTGTAGATAATATCGGCTTGTCGTTTTAATGTTTTGCGATAATTAATATTCCGACGAAAACTGCTGTAAATAAAGTAAACAATGAAACGTCACAGTGATGGCGGCGGAGGACCGACGTGCGCGTGTCTGACGACTTCGCACAGACAAGAGACCGCGGCTGCGCAGAACGAAAGAGGAAGTGTTGCGTTGTAGCCTTCAAAATAAAATGTACTTATTGTAGTTTGAGATGGAGACAGAGAAACACTGACGTCCTCTGAAAATAGAATAGAAATACTTTATTAATCCCGTGACGGAAATTGTTATGTTGCAAAAGCAAATAAGAGAGCAGCGACTGAATGAAATATATATTTTTATATAAACACAAAATATTTTTATATAAACACAAAGAAAGGCACTTAAAATGGAATAAAGTAAAACAGAATAAAATAAAATTTTAATTATTCATATGCCATTTTCAGAGGACATCAGTGTTT
>NW_024614133.1:0-3474 GCF_008729295.1 Plectropomus leopardus
AATGCCAACATTTATTCTGACGCCTGGGTTGAATAAACAAAGTGCTCGGCTAAATTAAGGGACATATTCTCAAACGGCTGCTTGGCTGCGATCGCAGCAGTGAGTAGAGTAACGAATGCAGCACCAAGGTTCAATGGGAGCGGTAAAAATAGATGCTATTTAAAAGGGAAACAGAGAAAGAGAAAGGGGAATACAGCGAAAGTGTGATTTTCTTAGGTGTACTGACAGTTTGAGGCCAACAACGCCCGAGTGGAGCGGAGCAGCAGCTGCTTCCGAGCACATCAATACACACCCAGCGTCGATGCTTCGGCCCTCATTAAGTCCAACATAGTTTGGAGGTTTTTGTTGAGTCATGCTTTGCTGCCTGGCCTGATATAGCTGACGCCACATATTTTGGAGCTCATCCCCATCCTCCCTCTCCTTACGTCTCTCTCTGGTTATGTCTCCTCCACCTCCTCCCTTTCTCCTCCCCCCACCTTCTCTTCCTCTCCTCACCTCCTCTCTGTCCTAAAACCTTTATCTGCCCTCCTCGTTCTCACCACACACACCAGATCATCTCAGGACAGCTTCCAGATCAGCCTTTTAGTCCTCTTGAGCGGACTCATTTTGCTCTCTGACTCTTTGTGTCTCTCCGCTGAAACTGAAAGACGAAATATTGGACTCCTCTGGGGTCATTAAGTTCGTTTCACCATGGCAACAGCAGCTGGTGCTGTAATTCGCAGGCAAATTTCTATTGCTCTGTAAACATACTTAGAAACCCGATGCCATTTTCAACAGCTCTGGTTTTGACTGATGATTTGAATCAACAGCCCAAACATAACGAGTGTCACCTGGTTTGACGGCCTCAAACAAATGAATCGCTCTTTGCTGCTCAGTGGCATTAACTGACTGCTGTGTTTCAAATCATTATTGTGTTTTTACGATCTATAATTTTAAACAGCGAAAAAATGGTAGAAAATGCAATGCCTCTAGGATGACACGAAGCTTATTGAAGCAGCGGAACCAGGTTGAAGAAATAAGGCAGAGTGACACGTCTTTTTACAAGCTCTCCGTCACCTTTTCCCCATTTCCGCTGCAGTTTGGTTGACAGGTTTTTAATAGAGTTGCAAGTTGGAGGTGGAGCAGGTTCTTAATTACTGTTTAAAAGTTCTCTTCTACTGATAATACAGAAGGACACCATAGGTTTAAATTATAACCATCATGACAAAAAAAACAACAAGCAGATGTAAAGTGCGACCTGCAGCAAGCTGCCATGAAACCGATAAGGAAGTCTGCAGCCGTTTCATTCGAGAGCAAAGTGCGACCAAACTAAAAAAAGTGGGAATAGTTTAACTTTTAGCAGCAAAATGCAGCCACAATATAGAGGTAAATAATAGTGCTAATACTTTTCTCTTCTCTGCCTTTTTTAAAATTTTGATTTCTTGTCTTTTTCTCTCTTTTTTACATGTATGACAACTTAGTTTTTTATTTTATTTTTTGCAAACAACTAATATATACATTGGTATAAGAAAATCTATTTTTTTTTTTTTTTTACATTTTTTCAGTTGTATGTTGACTTTGAAACCCCCAATAAAAAAGTTAAATTTTTTTTTTTTGTTACCAAAAAGATTATTTGATTATCAAAACAGTTGCCAAATAAGTTTCTGTCGATCAGCTAATCGATTAATCTCCTAATAATTGCAGCTCCTCGTGGTGCTCGAGACGCGCCGGGTAACAGTGAGAGGTTAAATGGCACATTCAGCTCTTACCTTGCAGGTCATCATGTCGCTGACCCTCTGCTGCATGGACTGCCCGGCTTTGGGTCTGACCAGCAGGTAGAGGGCTTTGACCTCGGGGCACGACCTCAGCAGCTTCTCCACCAGCACCTTCCCCATGAAGCCCGTCGCTCCCGTGATCAGCACGTTCTTGCCGGCGTAGAATTCCGGTATGGACGCCATGCTGCTGCCCGCTGTGCCGCTGCAGATGTCTGCCAGTCTGGTGTGTCCGTCTGCTGCCTGCTCCTCTAACCCGTCGAGGTCCCGGTCTTCAGACAGCTCCTGCACAGAGAGGAGGGACGTAAGTGTGAGCGCTGGCAGCCGCATAGTTTAAATACTGCATAAGGAAGTACTTGTGAAACTCGTTTGTGAATCCACGGTGCGTTTAAGTGTTAAAGCCAAATCTAAACTGTGAATCACACTAATGTGGCGAGGTTGTAAAAAAAAAGGAAGATTTGCATGAATGAAATGTTGTCTGTGATGGCTTCAATTTGATATAATAAAGGAGGAAAAACACATTTTAACAAATTCAAAATGTGCATCAGTGGTGTTATCGCACTGTTCTGACCTTCACACTGCCAGAAGAAACGTGCAGCCAGTATGCAAATCAGATGAATATTCATACAGGCGGATAAAGAGAGGGCAACGGTCAGGAGCAATTTGACATCAGCACGCACGCGTGTGTGCGTGTGTGTGTGTGTGAGAGAGAGTCCACAAGCAAAGGCTGCGCTCCAGAGTAGAAGAGAAATTTACAGGCTGTATAGTTGCAACCTCGGCTGCAACCAAATAATACTTCCATGATTAATCTGAGGGCCAATTTTCAGAATTTCCTAAAGCTTTATGAACCAGACTCCCACGTGGGTTTCAGGGTTAAGAAGCAGACCATTAAATGCAGCGTACCATCTATCACCATCTGGGAATTTTTAGGGATTAAAGCCACAAAGGAAGCAAACCTTCTTGTTTTTGCTGGTTTGTTATTCATAATCTTCTTCAGAGGAGGTAGATCACAGACACACACAATTTTCACCAATCATTAGGGGTCAACAGATTATAGGCCTGGCTGATATTTGGCAGTTTGCCTATTATCTCTATCAGCATTTTATTTTAATGATTACAGATAAAATTAATTGATTAAAAAGGTCAAAGAAAGTGTTAGCATGGGAGGAACTTTTACTTTATAAAACCCCAGGGAGCTATTTTTATTTAAGCATTTAAACTTTATTAAAAAAGTTGCTGTGAACTTTCTGTATATAATGTTAAACATTTCAGTTTGATTAAACATTTGTTAAAGGCATTAAAACTCATTTTTATGTTGGAGTTTGTTATATTACAAATTGTAAGCACTAACAGAAAAACTTACTTTTATTAAATGCATATCAGTTCCAAATAAAGGTTATTGGTCTTATTAATAATCAGCCCTGAAAAAGCAATATCAGTCAACCTACACCAGTGATTTGGAAGTTTTGTGCAAATGCTGCCCAAAAAATATGACCCCTATCGGCCTGATGCTATTATTAAAAGGTCAAAATTTTGTACTTTGAAAAGTCATAACTTTTACGATACAATTCCGATTTTGACAAAACTTGGTACAGACAAACATCCATTTATAGTAGTGTTTCCCACATTTTGATGTTCTGTTTTGGAGCCACTCCCACTCTTACAAACATCACACCAAACTTGAATATTTGAAAAGCTTAATGGTATTTCCAGAAAAAAAAAA